>NC_066541.1:12055893-12073393 GCF_024679095.1 Eriocheir sinensis | reverse complement strand
CTCTCTCTCTCTCTCTCTCTCTCTCTCTCTCTCTCTCTCTCTCTCTCTCTCTCTCAAAAGAATGAACGTGTCAGGCTTCATAAAAGTGTATTTCAACAGGAAGAAAAACAGAGAGAAAAAAATTAGACAGGAAGTGTCGGGAAAGGTTTATAAAAGAGAGAGAGAGAGAGAGAGAGAGAGAGAGAGAGAATGATAAATTTAATAATAGGTGAAAATGATGGATGGGCAGGTGAATATATTGAAACACACACACACACACACACACACACACACACACACACACACACACACACACACACACACACACATACACGAACCCTTTTTCAATGCTTGCACACAACACTCAATCACGTATACAATTAACACACACTCTCTCTCTCTCTCTCTCTCTCTCTCTCTCTCTCTCTCTCTCTCTCTCTCTCTCTCTCTCTCTCTCTCTCTCTCTCTCTCTCTCTCTCTCTCTCTCTCTCTCTCGGCCACAGTACAAGCGTTAATGTGATGTGACAAGTTCGACATAGCACCTTCTCGACACCCCCGCTCCTCTTTCCCCCCCTCGCCTCCCTCCCCCTTCCCCCCCTCGCCCCCCTCACCTTCCCCCCCTCGCCCCCCTCCCCCTACCCCCCTTCGTCCCCCTCCTGAGTCGAAATGTAATAAATTCCGGTCAATAAATCTTAATGTTCTTTCGTAGGACGTGATCTGTCTGCTGTCCGTCTCTCTGTTTCTCTGTCTGTGTGGGAGTTCGTCTGACTGTGAGGGTGTCTGTCTGTCTGTAGGTCTGTGTCTGTCTGTCTGTCTGTCTGGGAGTTCGTCTGGCTGTGTGTGTCTGACTGTGAGCGTGACTATATGTCTGTAGGTCTGTCTGTCTGGCTGGCTGGCTGTGTGGCTGTATGTATGTATGTATGTATGTATGTATGTCTCGTTCTGTTTACCTGTCTGTTTGTTTGTCTGAGTTTCTGTGTGCAAATATTACTACTACTGCTATTACTACTACTACTTCTACTACTACTACTACTACTACTACTTCTATGACTACTACTACTACTACTACTACTACTACTACTACTACTACTACTACTACTACTACTACTACTACTACTACTACTACTACTACTACTTCAATTATTCTCATCGCTGTAGGAGGTCTTGGCGGAGCTGTGATAATGAAGGTGGTGATAGTGGTGGTGATGGAGGTGATGGTGGTGATGGAGGTGGAGGTGGTGATGGAGGTGGAGGTGGTGGTGGTGCTGGTGTGACATCATGAGCAGCGAGGGATGTGATTGGCTGGGACAGGTGGTGTTGGCAAGGGCTCGACCAATAGGAACGCAAGGATAGCAACGGGGCTGTCACCTTTTCACTTTATTCAAATCGTTTTTCAGTCGCTTTAAACTTAGGTCCAATTTTGTTTATGGCTTCGTGTTATTTCTATTATTATTATATTAGCATTAGTGGTGGTGGTGGTAGTAGTAGTAGTCGTAGTAGTAGTGGTGGTGGTGATGGTAGTAGTAGTAGTAGTAGTAGTAGTAGTAGTAGTATCCTTATTGCTGTTACTATTATTATTATTACTACTACTACTACTACTACTACTACTACTACTACTACTACTACTATTTTCTCACCGTCCTTTATTATTATCGCTATTATTACCATCATTACAATTCTTTTTATCATTATTCATACTATTATTATTTTAGCGTTAGTGGGGGGCGATAAAGTACAAGTATTATGTTTGGGAAAGCCGTTACATGCATCTTCTCTCTCCTCTTTTCTCGGGCCTCGTCGCTGATTTGCTCATTAACATATCAAGAGAGAGGCAGCGCGGAGGTTGAGATCATATCGCAGAGACGGGCGAGAGGCAATGCGCATTAAGGTACGAAGAATAGAAATCATAAAGAAGAATGCAAATTTAGCTCCGCCTCAACGTGGAAACAAAAGGTGCGCATTTACGTGTAGGAACAGAAACAAAGAACATTTTTAGCTGGGCAATGTGGCGGAAAGAAAAGACGCGCAATTACGTATTAAAATAGATAATTATAAAGTAGACAAATTTAGCTCCGTCTCAACGTGGAAACAAAAGGTGCGCATTTACGTATAGGAACAGAAACAAAGAATTTTTTTATCTGGGCAATGAGGCGAAAAGAAAAGACGCGCAATTACGTATTAAAATAGATATAAAGTAGACAAATTTAGCTCCGCCTCAACGTGGAAACAAAAGTGTGCATTTACATATAAAGAACAGAAATAAAGAACAATTTTATCTGGGCAATGAGGCGAAAAGAAAAGACGCGCAATTACATATTAAAACAGATATAATGTACACAAATTTAGCTCCGCCTCAACGTAGAAACAAAAGTGTGCATTTACATATAAAGAACAGAAATAAAGAACAATTTTATCTGGGCAATGAGGCGAAAAGAAAAGACGCGCAATTACGTATCAAAATAGATATAAAGTAGACAAATTTAGCTCCGCCTCAACGTGGAAACAAAAGTGCGCATTTACGTATAGGAACAGAAACAAAGAACAATTTTATCTGGGCAATGAGGCGAAAAGAAAAGACGCGCAATTACGTATTAAAATAGATATAAAGTAGACAAATTTAGCTCCGCCTCAACGTGGAAACAAAAGGTGCGCATTTACATATAAAGAACAGAAATAAAGAACAATTTTAGTTGGGCAATGAAGCGAAAAGAAAAGACGTGCAATTACGTATTAAAATAGATATAAAGTAGACAAATTTAGCTCCGCCTCAACGTGGAAACAAAAGGTGCGCATTTACATATAAAGAACAGAAATAAAGAACAATTTTAGCTGGCAATGTGGCGAAAAGAAAAGACGCGCAATTACGTATTAAAATAGATATAAAGTAAACAAATTTAGCTCCGTGAAAAACAATAGATGAGCATATTGTGTAAAGAAAAGAAACGAAGAACGTCAAAACAAGATGCGCATTTAGTATAAAAAATGGAAATCACGAAGGATACGAATTTGTTCCGCCTTAATGTGAAAAAAAAACAAAAGACGCACAATTTATATAAAGAAAAGAAACCAAGAACACAAATTTAGCTCCACATCAATAAAAAAAAAATAGGATATTGTATAAATCACATAAATCATAAGGAACATAAATTAGGCAACACACAGACGTGAAAAAACAAAAAAACATTCGAATTTTGTGTAAAGAACAGAAACCAAGAACACAAATTTAAGCTCCATATCAATGAAAAAAATTACGATATTATATAAATCACATAATCATAAAGAACATAAATTAGGCAACACATAGACGTGAAAAAACAAAAAAAACATTCGAATTTTGTATAAAGAACAAAAAACAAGAACGCAAATTTAGCTCCAGACCAATGAAAAAAAAATACGATATTATATAAATCACAGAAATCATAAAGAACATAAATTTGACAACACATAGACGTAAAAAAACAAAAAAACATTCGAATTTTGTATTAAGAACAGAAACCAGGAACACGAACTTAACTCCGCATCGCCAAAACAGAAGACAAACGATTTTTTTTACTGTCAGATCAAGCAAATTAAATAAACTCCCCTCGTGTTTTAAAGCTTAGATGTGGACGTGTATGCCAACTCGCTGGATAGAACAAAATAATAAAAGTCGACAACAGAAAAAAAACGACGATACAGTTTTTAAAAGAATTCTGATTGGAGGAGAAAATGAACCAATCAACGCGCGCCACCCCGTGCAGGCCCCTCGTGATTGGCTGTTTAGAGCTGGACACGCGCATTCGAAGATGAAATAAAAAACAAACAAACAAAAACTAAACACACACGCACCAAAGAAAAAAAAAGGTCAGTAAAAGAGAGAAAAAAAAACGCAAACAGTAAGTAAAAAGAGCTTTGATGAATGCTAATACAAAAAAATAGCAAAAAATAAATAAAAACACGCAGCAATTAATGTAATACAAAAAAAATGAATTAATTATTGCTGATGATTATGACTAGCTTGTGTGTGTGTGTGTGTGTGTGTGTGTGTGTGTGTGTGTGTGTGTGTGTGTAAGTGGCTCATTGGCTGACTAAATATGGCTGGATGGCTAAAAAAATGGCTGCATGGCTTATATGGCTGATTAAATGGTTAGTTGGCTGGGCATGTCTGAGAGGGTATGGCTGAATATGGGTGAATGGCTATGGCTGAGTATGGTTGAGTGGGTGAATGGTTATGGCTGAGTACGGCTTAATGGGTGACTGGGTATGGCTGAGTATGGCTGAATGGGTGAATGGCTATGGCTGAATATGGTTGAGTGGGTGAATGGATATGGCTGAGTATGGCTGAATGGGTGAACGACTATGGCTGAGTATGGCTGAATGGGTGAATGGATATAGGTGAGTATGGCTGAAAGTTTGAGTGGTTATGGCTGACTGGTTGGCTGAGTTGGTTTAATGAGAGGTTTTTTGGGTATGGCTGAGTGGTTTAATGGTTGGCTGGGTATGGCTAAATGGCTGATTGGCTGGCTGGTTTAATGTTACAGTTGGTCATAGTGTTGGGCTTTCAATGGCTGTAGCGGAATGCAACAGCCTGAGGAAGACCGAAGCATTGCCAATTGCGTGAAAATCTCTCTCTCTCTCTCTCTCTCTCTCTCTCTCTCTCTCTCTCTCTCTCTCTCTCTCTCTCTCTCTCTCTCTCTCTCTCTCTCTCTTTTCCTTCATTATTATTTTCTTCCTCTCTTTATATTTTTTCTATTTCTCGTTTTCCATATTTTTCCTGTTCTCTCCTTCCTACTCTCTTTTTAATTGTCTTTATCTCTGTCTTCCTGTTCTTTCTTTCTTTTCTAATTCGTTTCTGTTTCTTTTTTTCTTACAGTTTTCCTTTTTTTCATCTCTTTCCTCCTTTATTCCTATTTCTCTTTCTTCCAGTCTTCCTGCCTTACTCTTTCTCTTCCTATTTATCCTCTTATCTGTATTCTACTTATCGCCTTTTCTTTCTTTTCCTCTTTCACCCTAGTCTCCCTTTTCTATTTTTCTTTCATTTTCTTGTATTTATTTTCCTCCCTTCCTCCCTACCCTGCTTCCTCTCTATCTATCTCCTTTGTATTCCTACCTTCTTATCTCTTAATCTTTTTTCCTTTGTCTCCCTATTTCTCATCCCTCCCATTCTTTTTCTTCTTCCTTACCTTTCTTTCTCCCCTGATCTATAACGACCTTCCTTAATCCCCCGTGGGACCTCTCTCTCTCTCTCTCTCTCTCTCTCTCTCTCTCTCTCTCTCTCTCTCTCTCTCTCTCTCTCTCTCTCTCTCTCTCTCTCTCTCTCTCTCTCTCTCTCTCTCTCTCTCTCTCTCTGTGTCTATCTATCTACCTATAAATTTATCTGCCTGTTTTTGTCTCTTTCTTCCTTTCTTTTATATTTTCCTTCCTTTCTAAATTCCTGTTCTTTGTTTTTTTTTCATTTATTTTCCTTACTGTCTTTTTTCTTCTCTTCTTCTTATTTTCCTCCTTCCCTTCCTAATCATCTCTCTCTCTCTCTCTCTCTCTCTCTCAATATTTCTTCTCTTTCTCAGGTTGTGCATCTTTCTATCTCAAAAAAATCGAACGCAAAAAAAAAAATCATCAATCTCTCTCTATTTCTCTCTTTTTCTTTGTTTCTTTCGGTTCCTTTTTTTCTGATGACGTCATGGCTTGCTTGCTTGTATCGATGACGTCACCAACGGAAACAAAGGACAATCGACAAACACAGGGAGGGAAGGAGGGAAGAAGCGAGTGAAGGAAGGAAGAGGGAAGGAGAAGGGACACAAGGGGACCAGTGCTTAGAGTCCAACAGAATGGCTTCGTCTGGTTTGTTTTGGTTTTCTCTCAAGTACGGAAGATCATAACGGTAAAAAGCTTCTGGTATGGTATTGGGTTGGTTATAGGGAAGCGAACAAGCACGGGAATACTATACCAGAGATTACTGAAGCCTTGTTATGTGTAAAAATCCATATTAATCTCTTGCTCCGATGTTACTGGCTACCCTTCCTTCGCCATTCCCTTGAGATCGGTTCCACCAATATCATGTTTTCCAGGAACCATTTTTACGGGTTAATAACTACCTCCTGCATATTAATTTTCCTGTTAACTTTAGTAGAGCGCAAATAATAGTAATGAGAAGTGAAATGTGTGAAATTCAAGGAAGCGAGAAACATTTGAGAGGTTGCCATTGTTTTTCTCGAGTTGGCAATAACTGATATGAGGCGGAAAACAGTTCTGAGGCAGCAGTTGTGTTTTTAGTTGGAAATAATTGATAAAAAAGTGGAAAATAGTTTAGAGGCTGTCGTTGTTTTTTTAGTTGGCAATAACCGACCTCTTGATAATGGAAAACAGCCGTTGGGGACTCGGATGACTTAGGAAATTATAAAACCATTGCGTTGGACTTTAGACTCTGGCCTCCGAGAAAGAAAGTGAGAAAAAGAGAGAGATTCCTTACCGTCCAGAAAGATACATCCCTCTGCTGCAGAACGGAAGAGAAACATGAGTTACACACACGAGAAAAATGGGAATTCCAGACACAGGTAAAAAGACATCCATTAGAGCCAGGTGAAAAACAGGTGGCAAAAAAGGTAACAGGTGAGATGGACTTTCTTCACAGGGGAACACAGGTGGGAGAGTATTATTATGATGATTATTACTATTATTATTGAGACAGGTGAATGGAAGGTGTTTGTTTACCTATATCATCACCAGGTAGAGAGGAAAAATAGGGGATATTTATGATGATTATTACTATTATTATTGAGACAGGTGAATGGAAGGTGCTTGTTTACCTATATCATCACCAGGAAGAGAGGAAAAATAGGGGATATTTATGATGATTATTACTATTATTATTGAGACGGGTGAATGGAAGGTGTTTGTTTACTTATATCATTAACAGGTAAAAAGGAAAAAAAGGGGATATTTAAACGTGTATGACTATCCAGATGATTATTTAGAGGATGCAAAAGAATGCTAATTATATACAAGTCTGTGGAGATAATAAAGTGATTTGTATTTATATAGTTGTAATAAGTGCAGTGACATTTTATCCATAAGGTGCTTTGAGGAATTTATCATTATTATCATTACAATTATTACGTTCCGTCCCAGCGTATCTGAACACAGCAATCCTCACCTTCTCAAACGCTTCCGGCTCCCATACAAACTATTTCCCAAGGCCACAAAGGGGATCAGTCGGGTTCTCATGGGCGTTTTATCACAGCAGAAGCCTTGTTAAACTATCACTAGGCCCATAAAACAACCCATGGAAACACCCACAACATCACCCATGGAAACACCCATAATAACTTCTATGAAAGCCTTATCAAATGTGGGTGCCCGAAACAACAACAATTTCCAAAGGCCACAAGAGCTTAGTCGGGTTTCCATGGGCGTTTTATCACATTCATAGTGCAAGTCTTCTCATACTATCACTAGGCCCATAAAACCACCCAAGGAAACACCCGCAACAACCTCTACGAAGGCCTATTCAAATGTGGGTGGGTGAGCCCCGAGAGTTTTGTTCCATCTCTAACTCCTTTATCGTGACAGCAAAACAAGGCCTAAGGGAGCGGTGTGGCGGAGCTGCTGCCATCTGGTGAGGACTGTGTTGGTCAGGGCCGCCGGGACGGGTGTGGGTGTGAGTACAAAAATAACGAAAGAAAGGTAAAAGGAAGGAAAACAAACAACTGGAGTCTAAAGTGAGTTTTGGAGGTATGTGGTGGAAAAACACTGAACAAACAAACACAGGAACGATTAAATAAACTGGTGCGTTAAGAAAATAATAAAAAATATCGAGAAAATAAAACAGAGATAATAATGCAAAACACGATAAAAAGGGAACCACTAATAATAATAATAATAATAATAATAATAATAATAATAATAATAATAATAATAATAATAATAATAATAATAATAACAACAGAATAGTGTGTTAATCAAAGGTGTGAGTTTAACGTCCCTTCATGTCACTGTCTCCTAACCCTATAACTCTTTCTACCTTATACCGAACGAAACAATTCAATACCCTAAACAAACCTCACCTAACTACCCTATACCCTAAACAAACCTCACCTAACTACCCTATACCCTAAACAAACCTCACCTAACTACCCTATACCCTAAACAAACATCACCTAACTACCCTATACCCTAAACAAACATCATCTAACTACCCTATACCCTAAACAAACATCATCTAACTACCCTATACCCTAAACAAACATCATCTAACTACCCTATACCCTAAACAAACCTCACCTAACTACCCTATACCCTAAACAAACATCATCTAACTACTAAACAAACATCATCTAACTACCCTATACCCTAAACAAACATCATCTAACTACCCTATACCCTAAACAAACCTCACCTAACTACCCTATACCCTAAACAAACATCATCTAACTACCCTATACCCTAAACAAACATCATCTAACTACCCTATACCCTAAACAAACATCACCTAACTACCCTATACCCTAAACAAACATCACCTAACTACCCTATACCCTAAACAAACATCATCTAACTACCCTATACCCTAAACAAACATCACCTAACTACCCTATACCCTAAACAAACCTCACCTAACTACCCTATACCCTAAACAAACCTCACCTAACTACCCTATACCCTCAATGAACACCACACCCTAAACCCTAAACTATATACTCTCCCACCCTAAACAAAATTTCCTATACCTCCCTATGTAAACTCCAAGGCCTTCGTGGGGTAATGGTTAACACGCCTAGCTACGAATCCGAGTGCGTGGGTTCGAATCCCGGCCCGGACAGTCGCCGCACAGACCACCCCAGCTTCTCATCCTCCCTTTCGGGCTGATCGAGAAATGGGTACCTGGCGAAACCTGAGGAAGGCAAACTGTGATAACCCGGACGTCACACCCACCACATGCTCAGGGGCAATGTGACGGAGAATGAGCACTGAGGCCACGCGTAGATAAGCATGTTCCCCAAACTCGACCTTCACCTAAGCAACGTAAAGGAGCAGCGATTAGCGGGTTTTTTCCTCACAATTTCTTTTTTTCCCTTGAGCTGCCTCCTTTACTGTAAAAAAATATCTGTATACCCTCAACGCCGCACCTCCGTCCCCTATATATACCCAGGCCTCCGCGGCTCCCCCAGTCATTTACCTTCAGGATGGGGTCACCGTCGGACAGCCTGTTGGTGGCCATGACGCGCCCCTGCCGCCACGTGTCGACCAGCGCCTTCACATCCTCCCGGCCAGGGTCAATCAGGCGGAGAGCTGTGACGTTTGAGCCGCTGTATTTGAAGTCCTCGAGGTCAACTAAATGCAAGTCCTGGGAAGGGAAGGAGAGATGGTGGGTTAGGAAATGAGTGTAAGGGAACGGAAGGGAAGGGAAGAAGAGATGAAGGGTTAGGGAATGAGTGTAAGAGAAGGGCAGGGAAGGGAAGGGAAGGGAATATAAGGAGGTTAAGCGAATTTAAGGTACGGTGAGGTTAGGTAAGGTAAGGTATGGTAAAGTAAAGTAGGATAAGGTAAGGCAAGGTAAGGTCGAAGGGTTGCCGATATTGTCTGATATGAAGAGAAGGGAAGGGAAGGGAAGGGAAGGGAACGAAAGGAAAGGAAAGGGAAGGAAAGGAAAGGGAAGGGCAGGGAAGGGAAGGAAAAGGAAGGGAAGGGAAGAGAAGGGAAGGGAAGGGAAGGGCAGGAAAGGAAAGGAAAGGAAAGGGAAGGGAAGGAAAAGGGAAGGGCAGGGAATGGAAGGGAAGGGCAGGGAAGGGAAGGGAAGGGAAGATAAAAAAAAGGGAAGGAAGGGAAGGGAAGGGAAGGGAAGGGAAGGGAAGGGTGGAAGGATGGTCTATGATTAATGTGAGGGAAAAGAAAAAAAAGAAAGAGTAGGGAAGGGAAGCAGAAGAGAAGGGAAGGGAAGAGAAGAGAAGGCAAGGAAAGGGAGGGGAAAATGGATAGGGCAAAGGGAAGGAAAGGGAAGAGAAATTACCATAGAGGCATGGGAGGGTTGCCTATATATTTCCTCTCTCTCTCTCTCTCTCTCTCTCTCTCTCTCTCTCTCTCTCTCTCTCTCTCTCCCTCTTCCTCTCCCTCTCCCTCTCCCGCTCCCTCTCCCGCTCCCTCTCCCTCTCCCTCTCCCTCACCCTCTCTCTTTCTCTCTCGTGGTCAACAAGGTAATGGGAGGGAAGGAGGGAAGTTTTTTCTTTTATCTCCAAGTGGAGGAGAGAAAGGAGGAAAAGTTTTTATCTCCAAATCGCATGGAGGAGAAGTATGGAAGTGAAGTCAGTCTCTCTCTCTCTCTCTCTCTCTCTCTCTCTCTCTCTCTCTCTCTCTCTCTCTCTCTCTCTCTCTCTCTCTCTCTCTCTCTCTCTCTCTCTCTCTCTCTCTCTCTCAACACGTCAAAAGAGCGATATATTGACAGCTGGCTTACGACCATCAGCGAGAGAGAGAGAGAGAGAGAGAGAGAGAGAGAGAGAGAGAGAGAGAGAGATAAAGAGGGTGATGTTATTGTAAAAGATGCGGCTTATGGCTCGTTCTGTCTGTGTCTGTTTTTCGGTGGTCCTCCTTACACACACACACACACACACACACACACACACACACACACACACACACACACACACACAAACAAACACACAAACAAGACAAACATGATTAACTTTCTGATTTGGAGGAAAGAGGAAAACCAAACAGGGAGAGAGGAAAGGGAGGAAGGGAGGAGAGAGAAGGGAGAGAAGGGAGAGAGAGAGAGAGAGAGAGAGAGAGAGAGAGAGAGAGAGAGAGAGAGAGAGAGAGAGAGCAAAACTGCCTCCGTCCGAGAAAAAACACGCTCACTCACTCACCCGTTTCCCTTCCCTCCTCCTCACACACACACACACACACACACACACACACACACACACACATCTCCCTCACGCCTCTTGCCTTTACTCCCTCCTCTTCCTCTCCCTCATTCTTCTTCCCTTTTCTTCTTCTTCACCTCACCTCCTCCTCCTCCTCCTCCTCCTCCTCCTCCTCCTCCTCCTTCTCCTTCCTTTTCCTTAGACAACCCTACCTCACCCTTCCCTTACCCTCCCTTACTCTTCCCCCTTTCCTTTATCTCCCCTTTACCTCTTCCCCTATTCTTCCTCATCTTTCCCTTGCCCTTCTTTACCCTTCCCTTACATTTCCTCACCCTTCTTTTGACCGTCCTTCACCCTTTCATACCTTTCTTCACCTATTCCCCCCTCCCCTGCCTCCCCCCCCCTCCCCCCCCCTCCCGGACACTCGCCATGGACGTTATGATGTAGTTGTTGAAGGAGGACATCATGTCGATCTGCTGGGCCTGCTTCAGCACCGCGCCCACCTTCTCCGTGCGGCAGTCCAGGATGATGTTCTGCTCCCCCGACGACCGCACCTCCTTCAGCAGCTCCCTGGTGGTGGGGGGGGGGGGAAGCGATGGTGAGGTGTTGTTTTAGTTGTTGTTGTTGGTGGTGGTGGAAAACAAATATTCCTCGTATAAAAAATAAAATAAATCAATTGAGGAAGGCAGAAGGAAGTGAAAGCAAAACAACAAGTAAGATCAAACCTAACACTGAACATCTTGAGCCTAAACTATGAGAAAATAAATACAGAAAAAAAAACAAATCGCTTAAGGGTGAAAACTAAAATTCCTCGTATAAAAAAAATATTAAAAAAACAATTCAGGAAGGCAGAAGGAAGGGAAAACAAAATATCAAGCAAGAGTAGACTTAATACTGAACATCATGAGCCTAAACTATAAGAAAATAAATATAGAAAAATGCACAGAAATCACATTAAAGTGAAAACTGATATTCCTCGTGCAAAGTTTCTGGGCGCGCCTCCAATTTTCCCACGCCCCGCCGAACATTCCCACGCGCCCCGCACCCGCGATGACTCCAAAAGTTTACATGCAGATTTGCACAAACTTTTTAACTTTTATTTTATTTTCTCTTCCCATCTCCTTGTATCGGAAAATTTATGCCACTTTTCTTTTCCTTTCCTCTCCTCTTATATATGAAAATTTACACCGCCTTTTTTCTTTATTTTATTTTATTTTCCTTAACTCCTTGTATTGAAAAAGTTATGCCTCTTTTCTTTTCCCTTCCTCTCTTCTTATGTATGGAAATTCACACCACCTTTCATCTTTTCTTTTCCCTTTTGTCTTTTCTTTCCCCTTCCTCTCTTCTCATATATGAAAAGTCACACACCCTTTTTTTCTGTTCCTTTTCCCTACCATCTTCCTTCTATCTGAAAATTTAAGCACTCTTTTATTCTTTTCTTTTCTCTTTCTGTTTGTCTTTCTGAAAATTTACACTACCTTCTTTTTTTCTTTTTCTTCTCCCTTCTAATCTCCCTTCTGTTTGAAAATTTACACCTTCAGGTCTATTCTTCTCCCTTCTATCTCCCTCTGAAAATATACATAACCTTTTTTTTCTTTTCTTTTACCTTCCGATCTCCCTCTATCTGAAAATATACACAACTTTTTTTTTCCCTTCTTTTCCCTTCCTATCTTCCTCTATTTGAAAACTAATAAATACTCTCTCTAAATGATAAACAAGACCAATACAAGGACAAGGGCTTTTTTTTTCTAGCGGGCTTTTTTTATTATTTTTTTTATTTTTGTGTGTGCCTTTGAACTGTCTCCTTTTCTATAAACACACACACACACACACACACACACACACACACACACACACACACACACACACACACACACACACAAGGCAATCAAGGTACTACAAGAGATCAGTCACCCTTCAAATGGTAGCTCATGAACCATTTATTAACCATCCATCCTCCCTCTTCATAATTCTGTCTCTCCTCCATTTAAAACTTTCAATCACATCTACATCAAAACCGTGCCAGCTATATTCGTTCTATTCATCCGCCACCCTCATCGTTAATCAGATTTTGACTTAACTCCTTCCTGAATCTGAATAACTCAACTTGTACCCACTGTTAATGGTTCTGACTTCATTTTTTTTCTTCAATATTACGTAATTAAAATCACCTTTCTTAATTCACTCGTGTCTGCATCAAAATCGTATCAGCTAAACTTGTTCCCTTCACCCGCAACTCTCAACGTTAATCAGATTTTACCTTAACTCCCTCAAACTCAATATACTCACTTTGCACCTATTGCTAACGCTCCTGACTTCCTTTTTCAATAGCACTTAATCAATGTCACCTTTCCTAATTCACTCGTATCTGCATCAAAATCATACCAGCTAAACTTGTTCACCCGCCACTCTCATCGCTAATCAGATTTTAACTTAACTCCCTGAAACTCAATATACTCACTTTGTACCCACTGCTAACGCTCCTGACTTCCTTTTTCAATAGTACTTAATCAACATCACCTTCCTTAGTCCCCTTAATCCATCTCCATACTTTAATTAGATCAACTCGTAGCCTAAGCCTTTCCAAAGAATGCAAATTAAGCTTCTATAATCTTTCTCTGTATGGTAAGTTCCTAAGTCCTTGGAGCATCTTTGTCACTGCACAGACCCAAGAAAGTATTGTACCCATTTCTACGCCACCTTTCTAACACCTGGTCTTACCTATATTCATCTATAACACCTTTTCCCACCTTGTCCACAACCTGTACTTCCTTCTCACAACCTGCTTTCTCTTTGCCATCACCTTTCCACTACCTACCTGCGCTCACCTTAATAATCTGTAACACCTTTTTCCACCTTGTCCACAACCTGTACTTCCTTCTCATTACCTCTTTTCTCTTTGCCATCACTTTTCCACTACCTACCTGCGCTCACCTTAATAATCTGTAACACCTTTTCTACCTTGTCTGTCACCTTCATTTCCTTCTCATTACCTGTTTTCTCTTTGCCATCACTTTTCCACTACCTACCTGCGCTCACCTTAATAATCTGTAACACCTTTTCCCACCTTGTCCACAACCTGTACTTCCTTCTCACAACCTGCTTTCTCTTTGCCATCACTTTTCCACTACCTACCTGCGCTCACCTTAATAATCTGTAACACCTTTTTCCACCTTGTCCACAACCTGTACTTCCTTCTCACAACCTGCTTTCTCTTTGCCATCACTTTTCCACTACCTACCTGCGCTCACCTTAATAATCTGTAACACCTTTTTCCACCTTGTCCACAACCTGTACTTCCTTCTCACAACCTGCTTTCTCTTTGCCATCACTTTTCCACTACCTACCTGCGCTCACCTTAATAATCTGTAACACCTTTTTCCACCTTGTCCACAACCTGTACTTCCTTCTCACAACCTCTTTTCTCTTTGCCATCACTTTTCCACTACCTACCTGCGCTCACCTTAATAATCTGTAACACCTTTTCTACCTTGTCTGTCACCTTCATTTCCTTCTCATTACCTGTTTTCCCCTTCCCATTATCTTTCTACACCTGTTCATAATTAGAATTGTCTCTGGCACATTATCCACCTTTTTATCATTTTCATTTCCCTTCACTACCTGTTATCTCTTTTCCACCACCTTCCCATAATTTGTTCTTTCTTATAATCGTCTCTAGCACATTATCCACCTATTTGTAACTTTCACTTCATTTCATCACCTGTCGCCTCCTTTTTATCACCTGTCCACTATCTCCCCACCACCTGTGACCACCTCTAATAATTTCTAACACCTTTTTCACCTGTTTAATCACTTTCACCTCCTACTCATTACCTATTTTTTTCTTCACATCACCTTGACACTTCCTTTCCATCACCTGCTCTTATCGGTAATTATCTCCCCCTTTTCATCTTTTTTATTACCTTGATCTCCTTTCCATCCCCTATTTTCGTCTTCACATCACCTTTCCACAATCTTCCTACCACCCGTTTTTACCTGCAATCATCTCTAACACCTTTTCCACCTGTTTTATCACTTTCCGAGCACTTGTGTCCACCTCTAATCATCTCTTAACACCTTAATCACCTTGCCATCACCCTCCCTCCACCTGTGAGCACCTATAACCATCTCTAACACCTTCTCCACCTGTTTATCACCTCTCCACCACCTGCACCACTTCCCTACACCTGCGCTCACCTTTTATCATCTCTAGTGTCTTTTCCACCTGTTAATCATCTTCCCACCACCTGTCCTCAACCATAACCATCTCTTAAACCTTCTCCACCTGATTATCACTTTCCCAACACCTGCCTCCACCTCTAATCATCTCTTAACACCTTTCCCAACACCTGCGCCCACCTGTAATCGTTCCCGTGCGGCAGCTGGCGGATGGTGACCTTGAACTCGTGGGGTGAGGGAGTCTTGAGCAGCTCCTGAAGACGCACCAAGCCGTCGTTGTCTTCGTACAGGATGCAGAAGGATTTCCACTCGAACAGACGCACCAGGTCGAGGTAAGCCTGAAGGAGGGAGAGAGAGAGTTGGTGAAATAGGAGAAGGAGAGAAGGAAAAGGAAGTTATTGAAAGGGAGGACGAGATGAAGAGAGAATGGTGAAGTAGAGAGTAAAGGAAGAAGGGAAAGACAAGGAGGAGGAGTTAGTAAAAAGGACGAAGAGAGGAATGAAGAGAAAGAAAAGGAGAGTTTGTCAGAGTAAGGGTAAAAGAAGAAAAAAGAAAGGAAAGGAGAGGAAAGAAAGGCGGAGTTGGGAGGAGAAAGGACGAGGAAGTTATTGAGAGGGAGAAGAAGAGAGAATGGTGGAGTAGAGAGTAAGGGAAGGAAGGGAAAGGTAAGGAGGAGTTAGTAAAAAGAGGATTAAAGGATTGAGGGAAAGATGAAAAGAGAATTAATGAAAGGGAGGAAGGGAGGATTGGAGAGGAAGAGAGGGATAGTTTGTGAGAGGGAGAGGGAGAGAAAAGATAGAGGTAAGGAGAATAGTTTGTGAAATGGAGAACGAGAGGAAAGGAGGGAGAGAAAGAGAAAACTGGTGAGAGGGAGAGAGGTAAGAAGTTAGTGAAAGGGAGGAAGAGAAGAATGGAGAGGGAAAGAGAGAGAGGGAGAGTTGTTGAGAGGGAGACTAGGGGTAAAAGAATGGAAAAGTAAGGAAAGGGAATTAGCGAAAGGGAGGAAGAGGGGAATGAAGAGAGGAAGAGAAAGGAAGAGAAGGGGAGACTAAGGGTAAGAAGGAGATAGAAATAAAAGATGAGAAGCAGGAGACCATCGGTAAAAGGAAGAGAAGGAAGAAGAAGAAGAGTAAGAAAGGAAAGAGGATGAAAGGGACAGTGAAGATAAAGATAGATACAGATAATGAGAGATACGGAGGGAGGGAGAGAGGGAGGGAAGAAGAAAAGATAGAGAGAGAGAGAAGGAAGCAGAGGAGGACGGGTGATAATGGACGAAGTAGTGGTGAGTGATAGTGGTGGTGGTGATGGTGATGGCGGTGGTGATGGTGATGAAGATGGTGATGGTTGGGGATAATGTCAAGGAATTTGTGATGTATTAAGGAAGGTATTATGATGTAACGATGGACTTAGAGAGATAACGAGAAGATCAGTTAAATAGAGGAGGAGGAGGAGGAGGAGGAGGAAGAGGAGGAGTAGGAAGAGGAAAAAGAGGAAGAAGAGGAGGACCTTAAACGAGCAATAAACTAAATGAAAAAGAGAACGACACAAAAAAAGAAAAATCATAAAAGAAGAAAATGAAAAAAAAAGGAAAAGAAAATGAGAAGGAAATATAAAGTCACATGAAAAAAATAAATAAAGAAGAAAAGAAGAAAAGAAAATGAGAAATAAAAAAAGTAAAGTCACGTTTGAAAAGGAGGAGAAAAAGGCGAGGGAGGGAAAGTGGAGGAAAAAAACGGAAGGAAAGACGGAGGAATGAGGGAGGAATTTACCTTATTACGGAGGGGAAGAGAGAAGGTACAAACACGTTCAGGAAGGGGAGGAAGGGGAGGAAGGAAAGGAGAGGAAAGGAAAAAGAAAAAAAGAAAAAGTAGCAAAGGGAATGGAAAGGAATAAAGGAAGAAATGCAAAGAAAGGAAGAAAGAGATTGAATGATAAAAGGAAAAAAAGGTAAAGGAGAAGGAGAGGAATGGAAAATGAGAGACAGAAAAAGGAGCAAATGGAATGGAAAGGAAGAAAAGAAGAAATGCAAAGAAAGGAAGAAAGAGATTGAATGAGGAAGGAAAATAAAGGAAAATGAAAAAAGGAAAAAGGATGATAAAGGAAGGAAGAAGGAAAAAAAAGGAGAGGAAAGGAAAAGAAAGAAAAGGAAAGGGAAGCGAAGAAAAGGCAAGGAAAAGGTGAGGAAAGGGAAGATAGGGAAAGAAAGGTAGAGGAAGGAAGAAGATGGGAAAGGAAAGGAAAGAAACAAGAAAATACAAGCAAATACCACAAAACTACAGATCTCCTTCCCTCCCTCTCTCCCTCCCTCCCTTCCTCCTTCCCTCCCTCTCTCCCTACCACCCTCCCTCCTTCCATTAACTCACTCACTCACTCATTCACTCATTCACTCCCTCATAAAAAAAATCCTTCCTGCTATCATATATACACCCTCTCTCCCTTTCTCCTATAAACTCCCTCCCTTCCTCCTTCTCTCCCTCCCTCCTTCCATTAACTAACTCACTCAC
>NC_066541.1:12048393-12050893 GCF_024679095.1 Eriocheir sinensis | reverse complement strand
ATGGGTCTGTGTGTCGGTCTGTCTGTGTGTCTGTTGTTTGTCGGTCTCTTGAATATAATGAGAAGGAAAAGAGGCAGAAAGTGGTAAGACGTGTAGATGGAGGTTGTTTTTGTTGTTACTGTTGTTGTTGTTGTTGTTGTTGATGTTCGTGTTGTTGTAGAGAAAGGAAGGAAGGAGAAGGAAAAAAGAAAGAAAAACGAAAACGAAGAAGAATTAAAGAGGGGAGGAAAGAAAGAAAGAAAGAATGAAGGATTAAAGGAATGAAGTAAGGAACGAGCGAAGGAAGGAAGGAAGGAATGTGGAATGGAAGAAAAAGAAGGGATGGCATAAAGAAAGAGAAAAAAAAGAAGGAGGGAAAGAAGGAAGAAAAAGAGGAAGAAATGGGAAAAAAGCAAAAATAAGAATGAGGAGAGGATGGAAAGTGAAAAAAGGAAGAAATGGGGAAAAAGGCAAAAATAAAGAATGAGAAGAGGAAAGAAGGAAGGAAAAAGAAAAAAATAATAAGATAAAAAGACGAAAGAAGGAAGGAAGGAAGGTTAGGGGAGGACGAAAGGAAGGAAAGGAAGGTAGGAAGGAGGGAAGAAACATACAAAAAATAATGAGGAAAAATCCGATAAAAAAGGAAAGAGGAAAGAAAGGAAGAAATGGGAAAATAAGGCAAAAATAAAGAACGAAGAGAGGAAGGAAGGAGTAGAAAATTAATAAATGAAAAAACAAGAACGAGAAGAGAAAGCAATAAAGAAAGAAACACAGACAAAAAAAATGATGAAGCAAAATAAAAAAAAATACAGTGACTCGGTTTTCCCCCCCCCCAAAAAAAAACAAAAAAAAAATAAGCAAATAAAAAATAAGTAAAAAATAAAGAAAGTCAGCAGGGCGGAAAGGAATTATACCAGACAACATAATCTCTTTGCTGGCCTAAAAGACGGTTGGGGAGGGGAAGGGAAAAATCTGTAGGCAGGGCATAAACGTGAAAACTAATGGCTTGCTTTTTTAGGGGAACACATGCCTAAGGGGACGAAAACAAAGGCGGTGGTGACGGACGGAAAAATTACCTGCGAGTGAAAAGGTAAAGAAGGAAGGAGAAAGAAAAAAAATAATAAGATAAAAAGACGAAAGAAGGAAGGAAGGAAGGTTAGGGGAGGACGAAAGGAAGGAAAGGAAGGTAGGAACGTAGAAGGAAAAGAAAGATAAGAAGGAAGGAAGGAAGGAAGAGAAGAAATGAAGAGAGGAAGGGAAGGAGTGCAAGAAAGAAAAGTAAAAATGAAAAGAAGAGAGGAAGGAAAGTAGGAAGAAGGAAAGGTAATGAGGAGAGGGGAACGTAAGAAGAATGAAAGGAAGGAAATAATAAAGATAGTAAGGGAGGAAAGAGGGAAGTAAAATGTAAGATGGAAGGAAGGGAGGATAAGAAGGTAGAGAAAGAAAAAAAAGGAAAAATATTAAAGACGGAAAGAACCAAAATAGAAAATAACATAGAAATAAGAAATGAGACGGAGGAAAGGACCGGAGAAAAAATAAGAAAAAAAAAAGCAAAATACGAAGAGAAAATGGGAAGTGAATAATGAAAATAACAAAAATAAGAAATGAGAAAGAGGAAAAGACTGGAGAAAAATAAGAAAAAAAGAAGCAAAATACGAAGAGAAAACGGGAAGTGAATAATGAAAATAACAAAAATAAGAAATGAGACAGAGGAAAGGACTGGAGAAAAATAAGAAAAAAAGAAGCAAAATACGAAAAGAAAATGGGAAGTGAATAATGAAAATAACAAAAATAAGAAATGAGGAAGAGGAAAAGACTGGTGAAAATAAGAAAAAGAGAAGGAAAATACGAAGAGAAAACGGGAGAAGTGAATAATAAGCTGCGGCCCATACAACGATAAATTAACCTAACCGATGAGATATATGTGAAAATTATCTCGTGGCGGGTAATTTGTCTTGGCGCTGATAAATTGGGAGAGTGCGGGATTCCGGAGAGACGGGAAACAGGTCAAAACGAAAAAAAAAGAAAGAAACACAAGTCGACGGAAAATTAATGAGACCACGAAATACAAGGAAAAAAAAGAGAGAAAATACATTGTTCTGGCAATAAAAAAAAAGAACAGAGGAACATATATTAGCAAGAGGTCAAAACGAGAAAAGCAGAAACATGAGCCTACGGAAAATAAATGAGACCACGAGGTACGAGAAAAAAATTATAAAGAAGAGAAAACACGCGGTTCTGGCAATAAAAAAAAAAAAGGGGGAGAAAGAGACGAATATATGAGGAGGAAAAAGAGCAGGGGGACATATATTAGGAAGAGGTCAAAACGAGAAAAGCAGAAACATGAGCCTACGGAAAATAAATGAGACCACGAGGTACGAGGAAAAAAAAATAATCAGAGAAAATACGTTGTTCTGGCAATAAAAAAAAAAGAACAGAGGGACATATATTAGGAAGAGGTCAAAACGAGAAAAGCAGAAACATGAGCCTACGGAAAATAAATGAGACCACGAGATACGAG
>NC_066541.1:12043393-12045893 GCF_024679095.1 Eriocheir sinensis | reverse complement strand
AATAGAAGATAGATAAGGTGATAGAGGATGAATAATAGATGAATAAAGAAAAGACATGCATAGAAGGATGTCGGATGGATGGATGAGCGATGGATGAAGGTTGATGAGGGATATATATGGATGATGATTAGAGGATAGAAAAGCAGGTGAAGGACAGGATGAATAATGGAAAATATAGATGGATAAAACGATAGAAAAATGAAAGATGGATGAGAGATGGATGAGGGATGGATAAAGAACAATCGATGAAGGATAAGTAGATGAATAAAATGAGAAAGGATGAATGATGGATGACTCAAGGAAAGATAATACGAAAAAGAAGAGGAAAAAATAAAACGATGCAAATGAAATACAAAGAAAAATGAAATACGAATACGGAAAAAAAATACAAAGAAAAAAATACGATACAAAATGAAACACAAATGAGGAAGATCCGTGAACATAAACATGAAAAACGAGCAAAAACACGAAGCATGAAGGACAAAGTTTCAATGTCCGCCGTTCATCGTAAGCGCGGGGTGACGTCATCATGGCCCTGCAGTGGGGATATCACCCATCACGTCAGGCCCCCGATCAAGGATAATGGAGCACTCAGCGAGCACTCTAAGCCACGCGAGAGCCAATCACACGCGGTAATATCTCCATCACGTCAGTCATTGGCCCAAAAATATCCCCCGCGGCCCCATAGTGAGGATAGTGTAGAGCCATCACGCTTCCCGCCGGCCACGGAGCGAGCATATCCCCTTCAGTAGGCCACTCAATGAGCACTTTTTCGATAACTTTTTTTTTTCTTCTTTATCATCTTTTTCCTCTCTCCTCCTCCTCCTAAAACAGGCATAGGGTTATTAAAACGAAATTAGGGGCCCTGGAATGAGCATAAAGGCCCTGAAGTGAGTCTAAAGGCCCTGGACTGTGCATAAAGGCCCTGGAGTGAGCATAAAGGCCATGTAGTGAGCATAAAAGGCCCTGGAGTGAGCATAAAGACCCTAGAGTGAGCAGATGTACCCTGGAAAGAGCATAAAACCAACGGGTGTTAATCTGGACTTCAGGCAAAACACTGTCCTCCCTCGTGTGCGTGTGGGCGTGTGTGTGTGTGTGTGTGTGTGTGTGTGTGTGTGTGTGTCTGATGTATGGATATCTAATCCGAAACTTGTGTTGGCCGGGTACGTTTATGTGTGTGTGTGTGTGTGTGTGTGTGTGTGTGTGTGTGTGTGTGTGTGTGTGTGTGTGTGTGTGTGTGTGTGTGTGTGTGTGTAAGCGTGATGAGCAGTTTTAATTACTTGCGTTGTCATTTTGTTTTCAGATAAAGTTTCGTATCGTTTAGTAGTCAGAATAATGTGCTGTTTGACCAGTGTTTATTTTGAATTGCGAGTTTTATTGTTGTTTTGTCTAGGTTATCGCTCTCCCTAGTTTGTTTTAGCAGTTTCGTGTATTTACTTACCAATGTTTGCTCATGGTGTTGGAATGGGACGCGGCTCAGACCCTCGGGGAAGGCGCCTGTGGGGAGTGAGTGTCCTGCCAGTGTGTGTGTGTGTGTGTGTGTGTGTGTGGAATGAAGGCTATTTTGATCTTATTTTCCTGTTTTTCTGTTATTTTGTTCTTTTTCCTCTATTTTTCCTCCCATTACTATTTTTTTTCTTTTCCTGGGTGTTACCTGTTAAAATCCTGCGTATGGTGTAACCGTTTTATATGTACGAGTCGAGTTCATTTTTACAGTTCTATTTTCTTTATTTTATTTTATGTTTATGTTCATTGTAGTTGTTGTGGTCAATAAAAATATGCTATACTATACTGTGTGTGTGTGAGTGTGTGTGTGTGTGTGTGAGAGAGAGAGAGAGAGAGAGAGAGAGAGAGCAATTTTAATCATAATTTCTTCAAGATAAGTTCAGGGCCATTGAGAAAATAGTGATTGGAAAGGAAAGGGAAAGGACGAAGTGGGTGATGATTTCTGTGATTACGGACCATGAAGCAGAGGGAATGAGAGAGAGAGAGAGAGAGAGAGAGAGAGAGAGAGAGAGAAAAGCCGAGAGGAAATTGAATTGTGAATCTGAGAAAGACTTGTTTCCTCTTTTTCCTCCACTTTCTCCCTCCAATGCCTCAAATCTCTCTCTCTCTCTCTCTCTCTCTCTCTCTCTCTCTCTCTCTCTCTCTCTCTCTCTCTCGTGCGTGTGCGCGTGCCCCGTCGCTATCTCAATAATTCACTTGTAAATGAAGTGCGGAACGATATAACCGTAGACTTTCACGCCCTATTACCACCTGAAAGAGGAGGAGGAGGAGAAGGAGGAGGGGAAAGAGAATGAAAAGGAGGGGGAGAAGCAGGAGGAGGAGGAGGAGGAAGAGAAAATGGAGTTGGAGGGAAAGATAATGAAGAAGGAGGGAAAAGAGGAGGAGAAAGGAGAAGTGTTGAGAAATGGAATAGAAAAAAAAAAACAAGGAGAAGGAAGTGGGGAAACGAATAAGGAAAAAAGAAGAGACTTGGAGGTAAAATGTCGATGAAGAG
>NC_066541.1:12028393-12033393 GCF_024679095.1 Eriocheir sinensis | reverse complement strand
AAGGAAAGAAAAGGGATAATAAGAGGAAGGAATGATAAGAGAAGGGAGGAAGGAAAGGATGGTTGAAGGAAGGGAGAAGGAAAGAAGAGGGATAATAAGAGAAAGGAATGATAAGAGAAGGGATGAAGGAAAGGATGGTTGAAGGAAGGGAGAAGGAAAGAAGAGGGATAATAAGAGAAAGGAATGATAAGAGAAGGGAGGAAGGAAAGGATGGTTGAAGGAAGGAAGGAAGGGAAGAATGGAAGAGAGAAAGAAGAGAATGAAAGGATGGAAGGAAGGAAGGAGAAGAAAAAGAGGAATGGCATAACAGAAGGATGGAATAATGGAAGCAATGAATAAGAAATGAAGGGCTGGAAAAGAGAAAGGAGGAAAAGGGAAGAAAAGAAGAATAAACGAAGAAATGGTAGAAGAAGGGAAGAAGGAGTGGAAAGGAAAGAATAAAACGAGAAAGGAGGGAGAGGGGGATGGAAGAGTGGAATTATTGAAGGAAAGGAATAACGAAAGAAGGAAGAAGAAAGGGAAGAAGAGAAGGAGGGAGGAATAGAGAGGAAATGATAGGAGGAGGGAGAAAGGGAGAGAGGGTTGGAAGAACGAAACAAGAGAAGGAATGGTGAAAGAAGGAAGGAAAGGAGGAAGGGAAGGAGGAAAGGAATAGAGGAAAGAGAATAAAGAATAAAGAATAGAAGGGAAGGAGGGAAGAAAAGAAGGAAGAAAGGAGGGAGGGAAGGAATGGAGAGGAAAGAATAGAAGGAGGAGAGAGAGAGAGAGAGAGAGAGAGAGAGAGAGAGAGAGAGAGAGAGAGAGAGAGAGAGAGAGAGAGAGAGAGAGAGAGAGAGAGAGAGAGAGAGAGAGAGAGAGAAGGAATGGACAGGAAAGAATAGAAGGAGGAGAGAGAGAGAAAGGGAAGGAATGGAGAGGAAAGAATAGAAGGAGGAGAGAGAGAGAAAGGGAAGGAATGGAGAGGAAAGAATAGAAGGAGGAGAGAGGGAGGGAGGGAGGGAAGGAGGTAAACAGCTGAGCGTTATCATCGTCGGCTGTCCACTTTTTCATTCTATTTTCTCTCTCGTTCTCTCTTTCTTTTTGTCTCTTCTCGGTATTTAGTTAGTTGGCTACTTGATCTCTCTCTCTCTCTCTGTTTGTCTTTGTCTCTATCTCTATGTCTGTCTGTCTACTACTACTACTATTACTACTACTACCACCACCACCACCACCACTACTACTACTACTACTACTACTACTACCACCACCACCACCACCACCACAACCACCACCACATCACCACCGCCACCTCCAACACCACTACTACTACTACTACTACTACTATTACTACTACTACTACTACTACTATTTCCACAACTGCTGCCAACATCGCACGAAAACAAGAGGTACGATCCACTCTCTCCCTCTCCCTCTCCCTCTCCATCTCTCTCCCTCCCTCTCTCCCTCCCTCCCTCTACGTTGACATCATGCACTCCGTCTTGCCAGAATTCCTCACAATATTATTCTCTCTCTCTCTCTCTCTGTTTTCATTTTCTTCTCATTTTTTTATTATTTTCTTCGTTTAGACACAAACTATATCGCAATCTTTTCTTCTCTTTTCATTTTTCTCTATTAATACTTTCCTTTCTCTTTATTTTCCTTCATTATTTCATTTATTTTTTTTCTTTTGCCTCCTCCTCTTTTTCTCCTCTTTTCACTTTCCTTTATCATTACTTTTCCTTCTTTTCATTTTTCTTTCATTATTCCTTTTTTTATTTATCATCTTTATTCACAAACCTATGACGTCACACTACTCGGCTGACGTCACGCTTCTTCCTTCCGTGACGTCACTAAGGGAAGGAGAGGGGGGAGGAGAGAGGGGGAGGGGGAGGGAGGGGGGAGGTTATCGTGCTTAAGAGCCTAGATCAAAAATTAATGTTCCGTGAAGGGAGGAAGAGAGGGAGGAAGAGAGGGAGAGGGAGAGAGAGAGGAAGAGGAAGTGGGAGAGGAAAGGAGAGAACAGATAGGAAAAAGAATAGAGGAAAAAGGAGAGGGAAAGATGGAGGACAGCAAGGAGAGGAAAGATGGAGAGGAGGAAAAAGAAAAAGGAAAGGGAAGAAAAGAAGAATGAAAGAAGAGAAAAAAGAATAAAGGAAGTAAGGGAGAGAGGGAGGGAAGGAGAAAGAGAGGGAGAGAGAAAAGGAGGGAGAGAGCGACAGAGAGGAAGTGAGAGACAAACGGAGAGAAAAATGAAAGAACAAAAAAATAAAGGGAGGGAGAGGGAGAGGGAGAGGGAGGGAGAAGAGGGAGAGAAGGAGATGGAGGGATATAAAAATGAATGAAAAGAGAAAAAGGATAAAGGAAGGGAGAGAGGGATAAGGAGAGGGAGAAGGAGAGGGAGAGAGAGGAGGAGGGAGAAGAGGAAGAGAGAGGAGGAAGACGCAGAGGATAGGATAGAAGAATGAAAGGAAAGAAAAAAAGGATAGGAGGGAGGGAAAAGGAGGTGGAAGGATAGAGAAACGAAGGAATAGGAAAGAATGATGGAAGGGAAAGAGAGAGAGAGAGAGACAGGAGGGGAAAGAATGGACGAATAAAGGAACAGAGGAGAGAAATTGAAAAAGGGAAAGAGAGAAAGAGGAAAAGATAGAAGAATGAGAAAAGAGAAAATTAAAGGGATGGAACGAAAAGGAGAGAAAAGAACAGAGGAAGAGAGAGATAAGAATAGAAGAAGGGAAGAAGAGAAGGAATAGATAAAAATGAAGGGATAGGAAAAATTAAGGGAGGGAGGAAAAGGGAGGAAAGCGAAGGAGAGATAAATGAAGGAATATAAAAGAATAGTGGAAGGGAAAGAAAGAGATAGAAGGAGGAAAGAAGAGAAACAAAAAGATTAAGAAGAGGAATAGAGGGAAATGGATAAAGAGGAAAAGGAGAGGGAAGGACAGAAGAATGAAGGAATAGGGAAGAACAGACAGGGAGAAGGATAAGGAAGAAGGATGGAGTGGGGAAGAGAAGGAGTGAGGAAAAACGAGAGGGAGGGAGGGAGGGAGAAGGAGGGAGAGAGGGAGGGAGGGAGGGAAAAAAAAGATGACAGACAGGGAAGAGGGAGAGAAGGAGGGAGAGAAGTAAGAAAAAGTTGAGATGGTGGAAACAAAGACAGCGGGAGGAAGGGAGGGAAGGAGAGAGAGGGAGAAGGAGGAGAGAAGAGGGAAATAAAGGGATAGGAAAGAGGAATAGGGGGAGGGAAAGGGAAAAGGAGAGGAGAGAGAATGAAGGAAGAACTAGGAAGATAAAGAGAGGGAGACAGGGAGAAGAGGAAAAAGGAAGGAAGGAAGGGGAGAGAGAGAGAGAGAGAGAGAGAGAGAGAGAGAGAGAGAGAGAGAGAGAGAGAGAGAGAGAGAGAGAGAGAGAGAGAGAGAGAGAGAGAGAGAGAGAGAGAGAGAGAGAGAGAGAGAGAGAGAGAGAGAGAGAGAGAGAATTTCTCGTACACTATATTAATATTTTTATGTGTCATCTTCTTCCCTTCCTCCTCCTCCTCCTCCTCCTCCTCCTCCTCTTCCTCCTCCTCCTCCTCCTCCTCCAACAGGTAAAAGTAAGGTTGTTTTTCATTAAGGTGTAACTCCTAAAACTTCATACCTGAGATAATTCTACCTGCGAGAGAGAGAGAGAGAGAGAGAGAGAGAGAGAGAGAGAGAGAGAGAGAGAGAGAGAGAGAGAGAGAGAGAGAGAGAGAGAGAGAGAGAGAGAGAAAATAAATAAAAGGATGATAAAAAGAAAGAAGGAAACATAATGAAAGAATGAATGAATGATTAAAAAGGAGAAGGAAAGAAGGTAATAAAAGAAAAAAATGAATAAACTATGAAAAAACACTGAAGGAAAAAAAGATAAAAAAAAAAGATAGAAAGAAAATAGGATACAGAAAAAAATATAAATGAAAAACGTTCGTAAATATATTCGACTTGATGAGAAAAAAAAACAACTAATAATAATAACAACAATAACAATAACAACAATAACAATGATGCTAACAACCCAGCATCCACCTAAAATCCCACATCCCACTTCCTCCTCGTCCACCTTACATCCACACCTGCCCCTGATTGCCACCTGCCCTCACGGTTACCTGGACACACGATACAGGTAATAAGACTCATCCAATTATCAGTTTTAATGGTAATGGGCAGAGAGGGAGAGAGGGAGAACTAATGGTGATGATGATTGGGAGGGAGAGAGAAAATGAGTAAAGGAATGGAAAGAAAAGGAGACGATAAGAGAACAGAAGAGAAAAAGGGGATAGAAGAGAAGAGGAGAAAACGAGAAAGAAGAGGAGAGAGGAGGAAAAATGGGTAACAGACGTAGGAATTAGAGAGAAGGGAAAAAAAGAGAGAAAAATGATGAAAGAAAAGAGCAAAGATTTTAATATGGCAATGGAAACAAGAAATAGTGGAAAAAAAAGAATGGGAAGAGAGAGCAAATGTAGGAGGAAGGAGGTGCTTATGAGAATATATATTGATGTGAAGGTTAAAGGCAGGCGTGCTTCCTTCCTTCCTTCCTTCCTTCCATCTTTCCTTCCTTCCTTCCTTCCTATCTCCCATCCTTTTTTCTTTCTTTATTTATTTATTTCTCCTTTCTTTCTTCCTTCCTCCCTTCCTTCCTTTCCTCCTTTTCATCTACCTGCCTCCTTCCTCGCTTTCTTCCTTCCTTCCTTTTCCCCCATCTTCCTCTCCTCTCATTCACTTCTCTCTTCCCTCTTCTTTTCTTTCAGTTTTGTTTTATTCTCCTTTAGTTAATCCAATTATCACCGTTTTCTGTATTTTTTCCCTTCTTTCCTTCATTTCTTCCTTCTTTCCTATCTTCCTTCCTTCCTTCCCTCCTTCCTTTCTTCCTATTTATCCGTTCTTTATCTTCCTTTCCTTCCTTCCTCTCTCTTTCATCTTTTCCTTTCTAACTTTCTCCCATTTTTTCTTCCTGCTTTTCATCTTCACTTTCTTCCTTAATCTATTTCTCTTCTTCACTTTCTTCAT
>NC_066541.1:12015893-12020893 GCF_024679095.1 Eriocheir sinensis | reverse complement strand
ATATAAATAAGAAAAGAGAGAAGGAGGGATAGATAGATAGATATAGATAGATAGATATATAGAGAGAATATTCACCACGCACACACACACACACACACACACACACACACACGCACACACACACAGACATACACGCACTCTCCCTCCCCCCCCAACACCACATAAACACAAACAAACACACAATCAAACACATACATTGATTACTGATAACCCGAATAATTAAAGTCATGAATAGATCGGTCTGCCCCACAAAAAAAGGCAATAATTAAAAAACGGAGAGAGAGCAAGAGCGAGAGAGAGAGAGAGATCTATTAATCCATTTTTCGGTCTCATTATCTGTATTTTTTTTTTTTTTGCTTTCCTTTGTGTGTGTGAGAGAAGAGAAGAAAAAAAATATTAATCTTGTTTGTGAAAGGGAGTGAAAAATACCTTGATGGCGGGGACGTGAAAAGTTATGAAACAGGCAAGATAATGATGATGATCTCTCTCTCTCTCTCTCTCTCTCTCTCTCTCTCTCTCTCTCTCTCTCTCTCTCTCTCTCTCTCTCTCTCTCTCTCTCTCTCTCTCTCTCTCTCTCTCTCTCTCTCTCTCTCTCTCTCTCTCTCTCTCTCTCTCTCTCTCTCTCTCTCTCTCTCTCTCTCTCTCTCTCTCTCTCTCTCTCTCTCTCTCTCTCTCTCTCTCTCTCTCTCTCTCTCTCTCTCTCTCTCTCTCTCTCTCTCTCTCTCTCTCTCTCACCTGCCCACATACATATCTTTCTATCTATAAATCTACCTATCTATCTATCTACTGCTTCTTTTGTCTGTCTGTCTGTCTGTCTCTCTGTCTATCTGTCTGTGTCTTTATGTCTGTTTGTAGTATGTCTGTGTCTGTTTACTCGTCTGTCTGTCTTTCTATCTGCCTGTGTGATTGTATATACTCATTTACATTTCTGTCTGTCTGTCTGTCTGTCTGTCTGTCTATCTGTCTGTCTGCCTGTGTGTAACTGTTCCTGTAATTAAATGAGCCAATAATATTAACACAATATATTAACAAGCCAAGTTAATTAATCCTTATAATTGGTGATTGACGGCAAATGGGGCGAAGAGAGAGAGAGAGAGAGAGAGAGAGAGAGCAAATTGTCCTTTTCTTCTTCTTTGCCTACTGATTGCGAAAACGAAGAGGAGGAGGAGGAGGAGGAGGAGGAGGAGGAGGAGGAGGAGGAGGAGGAGGAGGTCATTTCTTCTTAGTGTGCTTTCAACTTTTTAATATTTTCTTTTTTTATCAAACATTTTTTTTTCTCTCCTACAAATGCTCTTCCACTTAAGATTTTTATTCCTCTCTTTCTTCCTCTTTCTTTCTTTCTTTCTTTCTTTCCTACGGCACCCTTCATCACACATTCCTTTTATCTCCCCTCTTCTGAAAAACGTATTTCTTCTCTCCTCTTCCCGTTCTATATTTTTTTTGTGTTTAATTTCTTTCTTCTTTTGTTTCTTCACCTTTCTCCTTTTTTTCGTTTAATTCTCGTTTTTTTTTCTTCGTCTTCTTATTTATTTTATTTTCTGTTACCCCCTAATTCTGCGTTCTTCTCCTTCTCTTCCTTTTCACTTCTTCTTCTCCTTCTCCTTCTCTTTCTCTTCTTTCTTTTCTCATTTCTTCTTCGTATTCTTATTTACTTTCTCTTTCCTTACTCCTGATTCTGCTTTCTGCTTCTCCTTCTATTTCTTTTTTTCTCATTTTTTCTTCGTATTCTTATTTATTCCCTCTTTCCTTGCTTCCTAATTCTGCCTTCTCCTTCTCCTTCTATTTCTTCTTTTCTCATTTTCTTTTCGTCGCCTTATTTATTCTCTCTTCCCTTTCCTTCTACTTCTGCCTTCTCCTTCTCCTTCTCTTCCTTTTCATTTCTTCTTCTCCTTATTTATTCTTTCTTTCCTTACCTCCTGATTCTGCCTTCTCCTTCTCCTTCTCTTTTCTTCCTCATTTTCTCTTCGTCTTTTTTTATTCTCTCTTCCCTTGCCTCCTACTTCCACCTTCTCCTTCTCTACCTTCTTTTTTCTCTCTCTCCTTTCTCCTCTCGTCTTTCATCTAATTTCCTCTTTCTTCTCTTCCCCTTCGTCTTCCTCATCTGCTTAATTCCTCCTCCTCTTTTTTTTCTGTCTGTATCTTTATATTCTACTCTATCCTTCTCTCTTCCTTGTTCTCCCTTTCCACTTCCTTCATCTTCCTACTTTCCTTCTTATTCTTCCTTTCTGTTCCCTTTCCTTCATTTCTTCTCCATCTACTTTTTTCTAGTCTTCCTTCTACTTTACTTCTTATTTTTTTCTTCCTTCTTCTTTTACTTGTTTCTCTTATTTTCTTTCATCTATTTCTTCTTTTCTTGATTTATTTCATTTCCCTTCTCCTTCATTTACCTTTTATTCTGGTTTTCCTCTTTTTCCTCTTTCTCTCCTTTCTTTCCTTTTTCCCTTCCTTCACTGTTTTTCCTTTTCTTTCTTACTTCATATGTTTCTCTTATCTTCTTTTTTTGCCTCCTTTTCCTTTCCTTTTTTTTCCTTCCGTCCTTCCTCATTTACCATTCTCCCGGTTTCCTTCTCCTCCATCTCTTCTCCTTTCCTTCTTTGTTCCCTTCCTCCACTCTTTTTTTCCCTTTTTCCATCTTGGTTCTTTTATTTTTTGCTTCCTTTCCTTTCATTCTTTCTTCTTTAACCATTCTCCACGTTTTCTTCTTCTCCATTTTCCTTCTTTTTTTTCCTTTCTTCACTCCTTTTTTCCCCTTTTTCCTTCTCTCTTCGTTTGTTTCTCTTATCTAACTTTTTCTTCCTTTTCCTTTTCTCCTACTTCAGCCTTTCTTCTTCCTATACCTTTCCCTCGTTTTCCTTCTCCCCCACTTCCTCCTCCATCCCTCCTCCCTTTCTTCCTTTCTCTCCTTCCTCCTCCACTTAACCTCCTTCACTTCCTTTCTCTTTCCTTCTCCTCCATCCCTCCTATCTTTCTTCCTTTCTCTCCTTCCTCCTCCACTTAACCTCCTTCACTTCCTTTCCCTTTCCTTCTCCTCCATCACTCCTCTTTTTCTGCCTTTCTCTCCTTCCTCCTCCACTTAACCTCCTTCACTTCCTTTCCCTTTCCTTCTCCTCCATCCCTCCTCCCTTTCTCTCTTTCCTCCTTCACTTAACATCCTTCACTTCCTTTCCTTCTCCTCCTCCATCCCTCCTTCCTTGGTCTCCTTCCTCCTTTCACTTAATTCAATATTCAGTAAATTCTCTCCACGTTGCAAGGGAGTTTTTTTTCTTTCTGTTTTCCTTCTCCCTTTTTATCCCTTTCCTAACCGAGCGTGCGGGCGGCGGAGGAAGGTTGCGGGAGAGATAAGAGTATTCCGCGCGAACGCCCGAGAAAATAGCCCAAGGCGCGAAGATTTTCCAGCCCAAAACGCGCGTATTCACACTTATCAAACCACAAAAATAGTCGACGTTTTCTAAGCCCAATATACGCCCAGTTTTCAGCACAACACATTAATATTTTCCCTTTCAAAGCCCGTTATTCTCAAGCCCGAAACACAAGTAGTTGACGTATATTTTCTCCCAGCCCAAAACACGCCTACTTTCCAGCCCAACACACCAAGATTTCCCCTTCCAAAGCCCGTTATTCTTAAGCCCAAATCACAAACATCAACATTTCCAGCATATTCACTTCTTAAACAACAAAAATAGTCAACGTCCATTTTTTTCCAAGCCCAAAACACGCCCAGTTTCCGGCCCAAGACACACAAAAGAACACCCATTAATTTTTTCATTTCCAAACCCCATTATTTCTAAGCCTTAAACGGAAAAGCCCAAATTTTAGCGCCAAAAAAAGCCCAAAACGACATCTCCCAGCCTGAAGCCCACCCATTTTCCTTCTAAGCCCGTATTACCGACTCCTATCTAGATCCAATACTCTTTTTTTTTTCACTCATCTCCAGCCCTTTTTCCACTTATTTCCAGCCCAGTTATTATCCTCTACTAACGCCCTAAATTTTCAGCCCAATATCACTTTTTAAAACCCAAAATTTCCGCCCAAAACGATGATAAACCCGCATTCAGCCCAAAAGAGCGGCTTCGTATCCACACAATTTCCAACCCAAATCCCCGCCCGTCCCGCCCAAAGCCCTAACCACCATCTAAATCGCAAACGAATCCCGCCCAATTCTACCCTGATTCACGCTCTCTCTCTCTCTCTCTCTCTCTCTCTCTCTCTCTCTCTCTCTCTCTCTCTCTCTCTCTCTCTCTCTCTCTCTCTCTCTCTCTCTCTCTCTCTCTCTCTCTCTCTCTCTCTCTCTCTCTCTCTCTCCCCCACCACACCCCCGGGCTTTGCAAAATGACCTGAATACGAACTAACACCCCCAATCTCTCTCTCTCTCTCTCTCTCTCTCTCTCTCTCTCTCTCTCTCTCTCTCTCTCTCTCTCTCTCTCTCTCTCTCTCTCTCTCTCTCTCTCTCTCTCTCTCTCTCTCATCATGCTTCCCTCCCACATACCATTCCTCTTCTTCATTCTTCCATCTTCTTCACTTTCCCTTCCTCCTCCATTTCCAAGACTTCCTCTTCCTCCTCCTCTTCTTCTTCCTCCTCCTCCTCCTCCTCCTCCTCCTTCTTCTCCGCCTCCTTACCCTCCTCCTCCTCCTTCTTATCCGTCTCCTCACCCTCATCCTCCTCCTCCTCCTTCTTCTTATCCTTCACCTCCCACATCCACACCTCCTCCTCCTCCTCCTCCTCCTCCCACCGCCATTCCAGAGGCTCCAGTTGCACACACGTTCCTGCATTCCAGATTCCTCCTACACCTCTTACTTATACAAGAAGTGTGTGTGTGTGTGTGTGTGTGTGTGTGTGTGTGTGTGTGTGTGTGTGTGTGTGTGTGTGTGTGTGTGTGTGTGTGTGTGTGTGTGTGTGTGTGTGTGTGTGTGTGTGTAACTAACGTCATTTATACACACATACCCACATTCAAACATACATACACGCATACGTACATACATATATACATACATACATACAC
>NC_066541.1:11998393-12005893 GCF_024679095.1 Eriocheir sinensis | reverse complement strand
ATCGCTCATTTTATTTCCCTGTTCCGTCATCTTCTATTTCCTATCGTTCACTTTTTCAATTTTTTTATAATTCATCTTCTTTATCTTATTTTGGGGGGGAGTCTTTGTTAGTGTCTTCTTTTCTTTGGTATTTCAATTTTTTCACTGTTCCCTCGTTTTTTACTTAGATTATTCTTTCTTTCAATAATCTCTCTTTTTCACTGTCTCTCTCTATATTTTTTTTGCTTATTTCCTTTCTTTGGTAACTTTTTTTTTCTTGCTCTTCTATTCCGTCGTTTTCTATTTCCTCGCCGCGCACGTTCAATTTGCATTAATTTCCAAACCGTTCCTCGTTCTCTTCCTCCCCGCGCTGTTGTGTGTCGCTGCTCTTTATCGGCCTCGGGTTTGCATTCCTATCGCGCCAATTTGTCTTGACCTGCCTTTGTTTTCGCGAATCTGATAACCTCGCTAACAATACTATCTTATTTTTCTCCTCCTCCGTCTTTTCTGTGTTTTTACTATAAGATTTTCCTTTTTTTTACAACAAAGGAGACAGCTCAACGGCACAAAAAAAGGAAACAATAATAAATAAATAAAAAGCTCGCTACTCGCTGCTCCTACAAAAAAAGAATCAGAGGAGGTGGCCGTAAGAGAGGTCAATTTCTTTTTGCATTTTTTGTTTCACTTTTACTAACTTGTTCTTATTTTTCTCCGTCTTTCCTTTGTTTTCAGTTTAATATTTTCTTTTTCATTTCTTTTGTTCTTTTTTCCCAAACTATTATTGCGGATTTATTGTTTTTCGTTAATTTTACTTGGTTTTATTTGCCTAATGTTTCGTTGTTGTTTTTTTGTGTGTATAATTTTCTTCTTTTTCACTTCCTTGCGACTAATCCTAAGTTTCTTCAGTGAATAATAGTTGTTTACATTTTTTTTTTCATCTTTTAGCTCTATTTTTGTTTAGTCTTCGGTTGTTTTCATGTTGGACAGGTTTTAATATCTTTTTCTTCGTCTATGTATTAACCTCGCTAAGACTTTTTCGTCATTTGTGTCTCTTATAATCAGTTTTTATTTTATTTATTCCTTTTACTCACGTCCGCAGATGTGGTGATATATTATTATGTATATGACTTACGATCACATTAGTTCTTATTTTTTTCAGTTTATGCTCTTAGGTTTCGTTTTTTGTTAATGTTACGTGTCTGACAACTTACATTATCTTTATTTTTCTTTCCACTCATACTAACTCGAAAAACATACATCGTTTATCACATCCTTTCATTCAATTTCACTTCTCTTTTCACATAACTATCATCGCTCCACTCAAGGCAAAATACAACCAATAACTTCCTTTTTCTTTTATTTCTGTTCGTATGTCGCTTTTTTATTTTCATTTCTTTTCTTTCCTCGTCACTCTCACTCATATTTGTCATTCTAGTTCGTCTGTGCACGTCAACCCACCACCACCACCACCACCACCACCTCGATCGTCACTCTTCTCTCTCTCCTCGCTCTCTCTCCCTGTCTTTTCCGCGTCTGAGTTCGGGCTTTCACTTCTTCTTCCTGTCACTTTTGCCCGTCACGGAAGGATGGTGACGAACACGCTTCCTAAAACCCCCTTACAAGTCACTTTCCTCGGGAGGCGGCGGAAGCAGAGAGGAAGGAAGTGAGAAGAGGAAGGAGCGGGAGCAGAGGAGAGGAGGAGGGAGGCGGGGAGAAGGTAAGGAGGAAGGTAAGAAGGATGACAGGAGAGAGAGAGAGAGAGAGAGAGAGAGAGAGAGAAGGAAGGAGATGTTGGTGTATGTAGACAGAAGAAATATTGTGGAGTAAAACACTGGAAGAGGGAGAAGGAAGGAAGGAAGGAAGGAAGGAAGGAAGGAAGGAAGGAAGGAAGGAAGGAAAGAGGAAAAGAAAAAAAGACTAATGATATAACAAAGAAAAGAACAGAAGTAAGAAAAGACCAAAAGACGAGGGAAAAGAAGGTGGAAGGGAGGCAGAAAGGAGGGAAGAAAGGAAGAAAGGAAAGAAGGAAGGAAGGAAAAGAAAGGAAAGGAAAGGTATGGAATGGCATGGAATGGAATGGAACGGAAAGAAGGAAGGAAGAGGGAAGAATATAATAGATAAACAGTAATAATGAAAGAAGAGATGAAAGAAAGGAAGAAAGGAAGTACGAAAGGAAGAGGAAAGGAGTGGAAGAAGAGAAGAATGGAGGGAAAGAAAAAAACAGGCAAAAAATGAATGGAAGAAAAATAGAAAGGCTGAAAGGAAGAAAGGAAAAGAGGAAGGGAGAAAGGAGGAAATAGATTTAAGAAGAATGACAAGAGGGAAATTCAATATAGAAGAAAGGAGGAAGGGAAATAATGAGGAAAACACTGAGAAAAAAAAACGGACAAAAAATACGAGAAAGCGAAAAGCCAAGTAAGAATTCAAGGCGAAAATAAAGGAAGAAAGAAAAGAAGGAGAAGGAGGAAGAGGAGAAGGACAGGAAGGAAGCAGGAAGAGCAGATTACACGCGGCGAAACACGGGAGAAGAGAAAGGCGTGCAGAGTAAAGCAAAATCAAGGCAAACAATAATAAAGTGCAAACAAGAATGGAGATAGAAGAGGCGGAGAGGAGGGGAGAAAGAGAAGAAAGGAGAGAAAACAGAAAAGTAAGGAAAACACAAGAAAGGATGAAAAGGGAAAACGAGGAGAAGGAAAGATGGAGCAGAAGAAAACTAGGAATAGAGAGTAGATGGAGAGAGGCAGAAAGAGGGGAAAAAGAGGAGAAAGGAAAGAAAATGCGGAAAGTAAGTAAAACAAGAAGAAAGTATGGAGAGGGAAAAGGAGGAAGAGAAGAAGGGAAAAAAGGGAAACTAGGAATAGGGAAAGGAGGGAAAGAAGGAAAAGTAGAGAAAATAAAGGGAAAAAATATTAAAAAGGGAGAACAGGAAAAACAGGAAAGAATATACGAGAGAGAGAGAGAGAGAGAGAGAGAGAGAGAGAGAGAGACCAGGACCTCTTCCGGAGCCACACCGAACACACGTCTCCTCGCCAGGGGTGCCAGAGGCCAACTGAGCCTTCTAATGGAGGTCTTGCCCCTTCCCCCCCTCCCCCCTCCCCCCATAGGACCCCACCCTCCCACTGGCCTTCCTCCCCCCCTCCCCTGCCAACCATCACCCCCCCCCCTTGTTGCACCTTCTAAACCCCCCCTTCCTACCTACCTACTCTCTCTCTCTCTCTCTCTCTCTCTCTCTCTCTCTCTCTCTCTCTCTCTCTCTCTCTCTCTCTCTCTCTCTCTCTCTCTCTCTCTCTCTCTCTCTCTCTCTCTCTCTCTGCTGGTAGCACCTGTGTGTGTGTGTGTGTGTGTGTGTGTTTACCCAACTGACTGCATGTTCATCTACACACACACACACACACACACACATACACACACACACACACACACACACGTTTATCCTCTTATATGTGGGATGTCTGTCAGTGTCAATCTATCTATCTATCTATATGTATATCTATTCATCTTTCTACCTATCCATCTATCTATCTATCTACCTATCTTTCTATTTATCTATTTACCTAGCTAACAATCTACGTACTTGCCCACCTACCTTCCTATATATCAATCTCTCTGTACCTACCTATTTATTTGTCTCCCTGCCTATTAGAGTATCTGTCTATCTATCTTTCTGGGAGTGAGTCTGTTTATCTATCTGGCTTAGTGGCTGGCTAGCTGGCAACGCTGGGCAGAAGTGTCACTGGGGGGAGGTGTGAGGAGAGTGAGAGGGAGGGAGAGGGAGGGGGAGGAAGGAAGGAAGGAGAGGAGGGTGGGGGAAGGGAAGGAGAGGGAGGAAGAGGGAGAGGGAAGGGGAGAAGGGGAGGGATAGGGGTGAGGAGACGGGGGAGCAAGAGGGAGGGTGAGGTGAGGGATACAGGAGAGGGGGAGGGAGGGAGAGAAGGAGAGGGAGGGAAGGAAAGGAGAGGAAAGGGGAAGGGATAGGGAGACGGAGGGGTTGTGAATGGGGAGGGAGGAGGAGAGGGAGAAAAAGGGAAGGAAGGGAGAGGAGAAGCGTAGGTGTCACAGTTAAGCTGAGAGAGAGAGAGAGAGGGGGATGGTGCAAACCCAGTGACTAAAACTTACTTAATCTCTCTCTCTCTCTCTCTCTCTCTCTCTCTCTCTCTCTCTCTCTCTCTCTCTCTCTCTCTCTCTCTCTCTCTCTCTCTCTCTCTCTCTCTCTCTCTCTCTCTCTCTCTCTCTCTCTCATACACAAAGAACGAAAAGTTTTCCTTTTATCATAAACAGATTTTGAGAGAGAGAGAGAGAGAAGAGGAGTAAGAGAAAGGAGAAATTGAGAAAGAAAGGTGTGAGAGAGAGAGAGAGAGAGAGAGTAGAAGGATAAGGAGGGGAAGTAATGAAGGAAAGAGAGGCGGAAGAAGGAAACGAGGGAGATAAAGAGGGGAGGAAGGAAGGGAGATAAGAGGAGAGTGAGGGGAAGAGGAGGAGGAAGAGAAGATAGGAAAGAAGAGAGGGAAGAAAGGAGGAGGAGGAAGAATATGGAGAGGAGAAATAATTATAAGGGAGATCAAAATAGAAAAAAAAGGTATAGCAAAAATGTTCAACCATCACCAAAAGAAGAAGAAGAAAAAGAAGAAGAAGAAGAAGAAGAAAAAGCAAAACAACAACAACAACAACAACAACCCAATTTACAGAGAAAGTGATTGCAATGATGAAAATTTTGCCTTCCTTCGTGTGTGTGTGTGTGTGTGTGTGTGTGTGTGTGTGTGTGTGTGTGTGTGTGTGTGTGTGTGTGTGTGTGTGTGTGTGTGTGTGTGTGTGTGTGTGTGTGTGTGTGTGTGTGTGTGTGTGTGTGTGTGTGCGTAGACATGCAGGTCGCGTGTGCACCTTAAAGCTTCCAATCTTGAGGCGAACTTTTTGGTACTCTCTCTCTCTCTCTCTCTCTCTCTCTCTCTCTCTCTCTCTCTCTCTCTCTCTCTCTCTCTCTCTCTCTCTCTCTCTCTCTCTCTCTCTCTCTCTCCGGCAGCTTTACTCACAACTTTCCTCGCTTTCCTCTTCCTTCTTCCTTCCTTGTAAATGTCTCCTCCTCCTCCTCCTCCTCCTCCTCCTCCTTCTCTTCTTAACATTCTTCCTTTTCCTCTTATTTCTTCTGGTCTCAACACTCTTTTCAACGTTCCATTTCCTTTTCCTTCCTCTTTCCCTCCTCTTCTTCTTCTTCCTCCTCCTCCTCCTCCTCCTCCTTTTCAAAATGTAGGTAAGTAAGGTAGCTTTACAGAACATAGAAGTTGCTCAGTTGAAAAAGCTTCTCTCAACAAGTTGTTCTCTCTCTCTCTCTCTCTCTCTCTCTCTCTCTCTCTCTCTCTCTCTCTCTCTCTCTCTCTCTCTCTCTCTCTCTCTCTCTCTCTCTCTCTCTCTCTCTCTCCGCTTCCCTCGCTTCCCTTACTTCCTCCATACCATTATTCTTTTTTCTCAATATCTCCTTCCTCATTCCTCCTCCTCCTCCTCCTTTTTCTTCTACCTTCCCATCTTCCTTTTCTCCGCTTCTGCCTCCCTTCTTCCATAAACTCTCTCTCTCTCTCTCTCTCTCTCTCTCTCTCTCTCTCTCTCTCTCTCTCTCTCTCTCTCTCTCTCTCTCTCTCTCTCTCTCTCTCTCTCTCTCTCTCTCTCACTTATGGATTAAAGTAAGGCGGAAAATTTGAAGATATGGTTGAGAAAATTAAGTTTCTTTGATATTTATGAGATTATAATGTGTGTGGGTGGAGAGAGAGAGAGAGAGAAGAATCTTGGAAATATGAATACAGCAAAATATTGAGACAGAAAGGAAGAAATATAGATATGTGAGAGAGAGAGAGAGAGAGAGAGAGAGAGAGAGAGAGAACAATATCTAAGACTCTATAACTCTTCTTCTTGTACCACCATCACCACTACCACTACCACCACCACCACCATCACTACCACAATCACCATCACCACCACCACCACCATTCCCTTTGTTTCCCCTCCTAGGCGTCGTATATTTGTCAGAATTTAGGGGAATGGGGAGAGGAAGGGAGGGAGAGAGAGAAGGGGGAAGAGTGCATATAACCGAAATAGTAGTAGTAGTAGTAGTAGTAGTAGTAGTAGTAGTAGTAGTAGTAGTAGTAGTGCCAAAATAGTAAAAACAGTTATTCTTTTTTTTTCCTTTTTTTGCTTCAGGTTTAGTTGTTTTTCCTCTCTACTTTTTTCTTGTTATTTATGATTCACTTTAGTCTCTCTCTCTCTCTCTCTCTCTCTCTCTCTCTCTCTCTCTCTCTCTCTCTCTCTCTCTCTCTCTCTCTCCCAGCGGCGTAATTATTCTTGGGCTTTTTATTTGTTTCATGATATCAGGTTTTGCTTCATTTTTTCTTTTCGTTCCTAATGTCACCTTCCTTTCTGAAAAACGAGAAAAAAAATATATAGGACCATAGTAGTGTTAGTAGTAGTAGTAGTAGTAGTAGTGTAGTAGTAGTAGTAGTAGTAGTAGTAGTAGTAGTAGTAGTAGTAGTAGTAATAGTAGAACAAAGCTAGCCAATCACCATTCAGGACGAGTTATCACCGTCATCCAATCAGTCCGCGGCGCCCCGGTCCATCACGGCGCTAATCAGGTGAGCCAATTAAAGGTACCTCATTAGGCCTCCCAGGTGTGTGAGGAGACCCATTACGCCTACCTCTCCGCGTCCTTAAATTACGTGACGCCACTTAATTTAAAGGTCCCAAGGATTTTATTTAAAGTAATTCGTGTTTTTTTCTTTTTGGGGTGGGGCGGGGGGCGGGGTGTCATGTGATTCCTGGTTTTGTTTTTGTTTTATTTTGTTTTCCTCTTAATTAATTTGTTTGGCTTCTGGGGTTGTTGTTTTTTTTACTTTTTTTTCTAATGGCAAGTGTTTTTCTCTTTGTCTTTCTCTCTGTCCGTCTGTCTGTTTGTCTGTTTGTCTGTCTATCAGCCTCTCTGTCTTTGTAGTTATTCGTCTGTGTTTGTATCTCTCTCTCTCTCTCTCTCTCTCTCTCTCTCTCTCTCTCTCTCTCTCTCTCTCTCTCTCTCTCTCTCTCTCTCTCTCTCTCTCTCTCTCTCTCTCTCTCTCTCTCTCTCTCTCTCTCTCTCTCTCTCTCTCTCTCTCTCTCTCTCTAATAATGGGAGGGCGACATTGTTAAGACTTGTAAAAATTTAATCAGAGGTTAGCGGGAAGAGGGGAAGGGAAAGGGAAGGAAGAGGAAGAGGAAGAGGAAGAAGAAGAGGGGAGAGGGAGAAAGAGGGGAAGAGCTGGGAATGAAGAAAGGCAAATGTATGGATGTCAGACGAGAGGGGAAATAAGCAAGAGAAAAAACGATAAAAAAAAGCGAAATAATACAAACCTTTTAACACATTCTACTGAAATTTCTCTATCTCTAACGTTTCTCTATCCCTCCATTTTTCTTTCCTCCATTTTTCTTCCCCCATCTCTTTATTCCCTTCCATTTCTCCCCTTTAGCATCCTATCACTTTCGAAGCCTTCCATCTATCTCTCAAGGTTA
>NC_066541.1:11908393-11993393 GCF_024679095.1 Eriocheir sinensis | reverse complement strand
TTAATAGACAAGATTAGAACAGGAATATCGATTAATTAACATGATAAGGATACAAAAGAAAAAGAAAATGGTAATATATTTGATCAGATGGAGGTATGGGCTAAAAGATATTAACTTGGATGGATACAAAGAGATGAAGGGAGGAGAGGGAAGCAAAGGGACTGATATGGAGGGAGGAAGGAAAGGGCGAGAGAGGGACGCAGACGGAAAAAAATTAAAGTGAATACAAGATAATACAAGAAATACGTTAAACTTCTTATAATTATGAATATACAATAAAGGTTTAATTCAAAAGGTCGGATGAAGAAACTTTAATTGGGTTTGACGAAGAAAAGAAAAAAAACATTAAATTCGTTATATAAAGATACGAAAAAAAGTATACATGGATTAGATGAAAGCACAAAACACACACACACACACACACACACACACACACACACACACACACACACACACACACGGACACGCACAAACACAGGATCCGGTTCCACTAATTTGAGGTTAGACTTTGGGGGAAAAATATGAGTTTACGTGGAATTTAGGAGGAATTTAAGTGGAATTCGAACACATCCACTTTCAGCCACCCTTGTAACCAGTGCGCCACAGAGAAAAAGAGAGAGAGAGAGAGAGAGTAAACGTGACAGGACACGAATATGAAAAGAAAAAAAATTACATTCACTCAATTGAAACGTTACAGCGAACAAAGTTGTGCATTCTCTCTCTCTCTCTCTCTCTCTCTCTCTCTCTCTCTCTCTCTCTCTCTCTCTCTCTCTCTCTCTCTCTCTCTCTCTCTCTCTCTCTCTCTCTCTCTCTCTCTCTCTCTCTCAAAGGCTCTTATCACCCTCTATCCTTTCTCCTCCTCCTCCTCCTCTTCCTCCTCCTCCTCCTCAACACTTTTGTCTTCGATTTCACTTCCCTCCTCCTCCTCCTCCTCCTCCTCCTCCTCCTCCTCCTCCTCCTCTTCCGTGCAAACATGGCTCAGGATTTGTGTTTTTTTTTTGTTTGTTTGTTTGTTTGTTCTCCTTGACACTAAAGACCACTTGTGTGTGTGTGTGTGTGTGTGTGTGTGTGTGTGTGTGTGTGTGTGTGTGTGTGTGTGTGTGTGTGTGTGTGTGTGTGACCAAATATTCTATCGCTACTCCCAGTCCTTCCTCTCCTTCCTTTCCTCCATTTCCTCTCCTTTCCTCCCTTTCCTCCCTCCCTCCTTCCCTCCATCTCTCCTTCTACGGATATAAGGAAGGAACACGTAATTGGAGAGATTGAAGGAGAGAGAGATGGAAAGGAAGGAGGGAAGGAGGAAAGAAGGGAGGAAGGAGATTAATAGGGAGGAATAGAAGAAATGTAATGGAGGAAGGAAGGAAGAGAGGGGTGAAGGAAGGAAGGAAGGAAAGAAGGGAAAAAGAGGGGAAGGATAGAAGGAAGGGAGGAAAGAAGGGAAGAAAAGAGAGGAGGGATAGAAGGAGAGGAGGAAAAAAGGGAAAAAGAGGGGAAGGATAGAAGGAAGGAAGGAAAGAAGGGAAAAAAGAGGGGAAGGATAGAAGGAAGGGAGGAAAGAAGGGGAAAAGAGGGGAAGGATAGAAGGAAGGGAGGAAAGAAGGGAAGAAGAGGGGAAGGAATGAAGGAGGGAAGGAGGGAAAAAAATATATGTCGATCCGGATTATTGGTTTTTCTGTTTTCTCTCCATTCGCTTACCCCTCTCTCTCTCTCTCTCTCTCTCTCTCTCTCTCTCTCTCTCTCTCTCTCTCTCTCTCTCTCTCTCTCTCTCTCTCTCTCTCTCTCTCTCTCTCTCTCTCTCTCTCTCTCTCTCTCTCTCTCTCTCTCGCTTCATAACTTCAACAATGTCAATTTCGGCTCCGCTTCACTTCTCTCTCCCTCCCTCCCTCCCTCCCTTCCCCTCTCCCTTCATCTCTCCCTCCCTCAGTCCATCCGCCCTTTCCTCCCTTCCTCCATCCTCTCCTCTCTCCTCCCATCACTCAAATGTGCTTTTTGGAGTGAAAAATAAATTATATAAACGTGTGTGTGTGTGTGTGTGTGTGTGTGTGTGTGTGTGTGTGTGTGTGTGTGTGTGTGTGTGTGTGTGTGTGTGTGTGTGTGTGTGTGTGTGTGTGTGTGTGTGTGTGTGTGTGTGTCGAAACCTGGGCAATCAAACTTGTTCCTCTCATATTTCCTCTCTCTCTCTCTCTCTCTCTCTCTCTCTCTCTCTCTCTCTCTCTCTCTCTCTCTCTCTCTCTCTCTCTCTCTCTCTCTCTCTCTCTCTCTCTCTCTCTCTCTCTCTCTCTCTCTCTCTCTCTCTCTCTCTCTCTCTCTCTCAGGTAATCGGAGCCTAATTAAAACCAAACACCTTGTCATCTCAGGTAACAAAGATAATAATAATAATAATAATAATAATAATAATAATAATAATAATAATAATAATAATAATAATAATAATAATAATAATAATAATAATAATAATAATAATAATAATAAAAAACTCGATTATTTTCTTTTACCACCACTCATTTCCTCCTCCTCTTCTCCCTCTTACTCTTACTCTTCCTCTTCCTCTTCCTCTTCTTCCTCTTCCTCATCCTCTTTATCTCTTCCTTCCTTCAGCGTATTACTCCTCCTCCTTCTCCTTACTCCATTTCTTCGACTTCCCTGTATCTTTTTTCTCCTCCTCCTCCTCCTCCTCCTCCTCCTCCTCCTCCTCCTCCTCCTCCTTTCGTGAATCTTCCTGGGTCCTCCTCTTGATCTTCCTTACAACGCCATTTAGTCCACTTTATTCCTTCTCCACATCTTTATTCTCCTCCTCCTTCTCCTCCTCCTCCTCCTCCTCCTTCTCCTCTTCCTCCTCCTCCACATCATCATCATCATCATTTCGTCTTTTCCCTCCGCCCTTCTTTGTCCTCCTCTCTCTTCCTTATTACCCCGTTTCGTCCATCTTCCTTCCTTCCTCCTCTTCCTCTTCCTCTTCCTCTTCCTCTTCCTCCTTATCATCACTTTAAATCTATTTTCCTATCCAGTCTGTCCTCTTCTTGATTTTACTTTTTACCTATTTTCATCTATTTCCTTCCTTCCTTCCTTCCCTCCTTCCTTCGTTCCTTCCTTTCTTTTCTACTTCTTTCCGTTCTTCCTTCCTCTCTTTCCTTCTTTCCTTCCTTTTTTCCCTCCTTTCTTTCTTCCTGCCTTCCTTCCTTCATTCATTCATTCATTATTCCTTTCTTTCTTTCCTTTTTCCTTCCTTCTTTCCTTCCTTCTCTCCTTCATTCATTCATTCATTCTTTCATTATTCCTTTCTTTCTTTCCTTTTTCCTTCCTTCTTTCATTCATTCATTCGTTCATTCATTTAATTCATTCTTTCACTTTCCCCATTGCTTTCTTTCCTTCCTTCCTTCCTTCCATCCTTTCTTCCAGCCATCTTTCCTCCTCCTCCTCCTCCTCCTCCTCCTCCTCCTCCTCCTCCTCCTCGCCGCTCACCTAACTTCCGGTGATTCAATTTACCTGCAAAATCGCTCTACCTCAAGTCCAATTTAAAAGTCGATTGATCATTTTTCCCGTTTTATTCTGGACGGCTCACACACACACCCACACACACACACACACACACACACACACACACACACACACACCTGTCCATTAACATCACAATACCTGGTCATCACTCTCGCTTCTAAAGGAGGATGGAAATGTTACTCGAAGCGGCTAATCCAGTGTGTGTGTGTGTGTGTGTGTGTGTGTGTGTGTGTGCGTGTGTGTGAGAGAGAGAGAGAGAGAGAGAGAGAGAGAGAGAGAGAGAGAGAGAGAGAGAGAGAGAGAGAGGCACAACAGCCCTAATAACAGCATTTAGCGTCTCTGCAGTCGAACACAATGGAGTTGAATATTACTGGTGATTGATGGTCATTGTTATTGGGGTTATTATTAGTGTTGATCTTGTTGTTGTTACTGCACCTCCTCCTCCTCCTCCTCCTCCTCCTCCTTCTCCTCCTTTTCCTCCTCCTCCTCCTCCTCCTCCTTCTCTTCACCTGGCTCACCTTGGCTGCTCTTTTTTTAGGTGTGTGTGTGTGTGTGTGTGTGTGTGTGTGTGTGTGTGTGTGTGTGTGTGTGTGTGTGTGTGTGTGTGTGTGTGTGTGTGTGTGTGTGTGTGTTTCTCCCCTCCTCAAAAACTGACCTGCATAGAATAGAAAAAACATATTAATGATGTGAATGCGAGTTGGATGCGAGTAGAACACACACACACACACACACACACACACACACACGGACACACGCACATGCAAATACGAAAATAAAAACGCCCGCCCTGCCAGGAATACATGAATACTTAAAGGTGATTATTTTGTGAACCTCAAGCGGGCCGTCAGCCATCTTGCTTCGTACTGTGTGAGGGGGTGTTCTCTCTCTCTCTCTCTCTCTCTCTCTCTCTCTCTCTCTCTCTCTCTCTCTCTCTCTCTCTCTCTCTCTCTCTCTCTCTCTTCGACATATGACTTTAAATCCAACATACTAATAAGGACCAAGGCTGTGATATATTTGAGAGAGAGAGAGAGAGAGAGAGAGAGAGAGAGAGAGAGAGAGAGAATTATATGCGTTTTCTTGATTAAAGTGACTTATATTCCTGCATCTGTCCCTCTTTCCTCACACACACACACACACACACACACACACACACACACACACACACACACACACACACACACACACACACACGTCTTGTACTGATAAGATGCTGGAAAATTTATTGAAGATCAATACGGGAAGAAAGATTTATCTGCGATTACTGACGAGAGAGAGAGAGAGAGAGAGAGAGAGAGAGAGAGAGAGAGAGACGAGGTTAAATGATTTTTCGCATTGTTTTTTCTCTGCCTCGATCTCTCTTACACCCTACACCCCCACCTCCCCCTGCTCTCTCTCTCTCTCTCTCTCTCTCTCTCTCTCTCTCTCTCTCTCTCTTTTCTTTATTTATTTTTACATCTTACATATTGCAATTGAATACATATATGTCGATGAGCGGGCAACGGCCTCTCTCTCTCTCTCTCTCTCTCTCTCTCTCTCTCTCTCTCTCTCTCTCTCTCTCTCTCTCTCTCTCTCTCTCTCTCTCTCTCTCTCTCTCTCTCTCTCTCTTCCCAGCCTTCTACTTTAAAGGCCAAATCTTCATCACTAAATCAGACAAGTCCGCCCTCCACGCCCGCGCCGCCCCCGCATGCCAGGCACAGCTGACACCTGCGTGACGCGACAGAGACGTCATGCAGGTAAGATGCCCTTCTCTCACCTTAAGTGCCTCCCATAGACCGGTCAACAGTTAGCAAAGGAATAATGTCACTACCGGTTTTTGTTTTCCTGTAACTCTCCGTTTATCTCACGTACACATTACGATAAAATAACTAATAAGAAAAAATAAATAGGTAATTGTATAAAATAAATAAACCACAAGCACACACAAACTCTTACTGTGATATGGAGATGTATATATTTTTAAGGTGATGATAGTTTTCGTGAGTTATGGTTTTCGTAATAATCAGAGAATCCAGGTAAAGGATTAATTCGAGATTTATTTTAATTTATTTCATCTGTCTAAAAGGAATGACCTGATTTATTACTTATTCATGTAAAAAAAAGTGAAAACCGTAAAAGATTTATGATAATATAAACCTCTCCTTTCCTTTATAGAAAAACATATAAAACAGAACTGAATGATTTAAATACGAACAAGATTTACATTTATACATCCTTCCTTCCCTTGACATTAATAAAAACAGCATCTACAGACACAAATAAAAAGAGTGAATCTTCAAATAAATCAACACGTTCATAAATATCTGAATTCAAAAAAATGCCTGAATAATTATAATGCTCAGACAGGCGTGAGCAGCCGTGACCTTTACACCTTAATTGTTTGATTAATTGCCTGCCCCGTACACCTGCTGACGCTGGCAGGTGTTAATTACTGCTCAGGGGAGAAGGAGGAGGAGGAGGAGGAGGAAGGATAACGGAGGAAGGGAGGGCGGGAGAGAGAAATTGAAGACGAAAAAGAATAAAAAAGAAAAGAAAACTACAACAACAACAACAACAACAACAACAACAACAACAAGATGAAAAAAAAAGAAGAAGAAAAAGAAAAAGAAAAAGAAGAAGAAGAAGGAGAAGAAGAAGAAGAAGAAGAAGAAAAAGAAAAAGAAGAAGGAGAAGAAGAAGAAGAAGAAATAATACGAAACAACAGGAGTAAAAAAAAAAAACACAAACAGCACACAGGATCCGTCTTTTAATTAAATTCCACAACCAAAATAAAAAGAGCAAGACAAAAGCAACGAGTCGAAAATAAGCCGTAAAAGAAGGATTCCGCGCCTCAAGTTACGCCTATTTGTGCATTTCTCGGAAGGAAAAGAAAAATAAGAAAGAAGAAAAAGAAGAAAAGAACAAAAGACATGAAAGGAGAAAGCCCTGAATCATCCTTTGAAGTGTATCTCTCTCTCTCTCTCTCTCTCTCTCTCTCTCTCTCTCTCTCTCTCTCTCTCTCTCTCTCTCTCTCTCTCTCTCTCTCTCTCTCTCTCTCTCTCTCTCTCTCTCTCTCTCTCTCTCTCTCTCTCTCAAGGTAGCCTATTCCTCACAAAACAGGTAATAAAAGTAATTGCTCTAGGAAATTATTATTCACTCTGCTAACGAGGACAAACTAAGCTAATTATTCATTCCCTTCCTTTTTAAGCACTGAGAGATGTGTTATGTGTATTAATTACGTGCTCTATCATGTTGAAACGAGGAGGAGGAGGAGGAGGAGGAGGAGGAGGAGAAGGAGAAGAAGAAGAAGAAGATGATGATGATGATGATGATGATGAAAAAGAAGAAGCAGAAAAAAAGATTAAGATGAATAAGTACAAGAACAAGAAGGAAGAGAGGATGAAAAGTAGGAGCACAACAACAACAACAACAACAACAACAACAACAACAATAATAATAATAACAACATCAACACGAACACCAACTTTTTTCAACACTTAAGAGCAACATCACCGTAGTAATAACAACAAGGCTCATAAAACAACGACAATAACAATAACAATAATAACAACTCACGTGAGACTCATAAAAACAGTATTTACGGCTCATTTCCACCTTTTAGCTCAAGCCCAGGTGAGCATCATTAGACACAGGTAGCCAGCATCCTTCTTCCTCTCGCAGGAGAGAGAGAGAGAGAGAGAGAGAGAGAGAGAGAGAGAGAGAGAGAGAAAGAAAGAAAGAAAGAAAGAAAGAAAGAAAGAATGAATGAACGAATGAATGAATAAAATTAATGAATAAAGAAATGAAAGAAAGAAAAAAGAAAAAGAGAAGAGAAAGGAGAGAGAGAGATTTACATACATAGATTTACATAGAAAATCAGACCACAGAAGAGAGAGAGAGAGAGAGATTGTTTCCTCATCCCACTCTCGACGTTTCCGACAATGCGAAACTCATGAATTTGGGCTCTTTAGATAAAACGGGAAGACCCATTAGTTTTATCTCCACTATTCTCTCTCTCTCTCTCTCTCTCTCTCTCTCTCTCTCTCTCTCTCTCCATGAAGATAAAACACAGAGGTAGAAGTAAATTAGTTTTATCTCCAGGTAATATATTTTTACTCTTTTTCTCCATTCTCTTTTACCCATATATGTTTTAGCTTCAAGCGAGCCATGAGAAATAGGAAGAGTCATTAATCGACTTTTTTTATCTTCCCTATTTTCATATTTATTTTCCTCCCATTAATATTTTATGCTAAGTGCTCAAAATGCGACTCTTTTTTTTTCATGGCACAAGAGAACGACGGTCGACCAGAGGATAGAAGTGTTAAATCAAATAAAAAAAATAGCAAGACACCTCTCCTTCCGAAATAGATCCTTTTTTTTATTTTAGCAACTCCTCTATACCTCTTTTTTTATAGGAGCAGTGAATAGTGGGCCTTTATATCTTTTGTTTTTTCTCTCTCCTGAACTACTTCCTTGAATTAAAAGTGAAACCGATAACCAAGACTGTAAACAAAATCCAAGGTAAACAACGAGGTGTACAGAAACAAACAAACAAACAAAGGTATTGGGAGCAGCGTTTAGCGGACTTAATTGTTGTTGCTTCTTTTCTTTTTTTTCTTTTCTTTTTTGCCCTTGAGCTGCCTCCCTTGATGTAGAGGAAAAGGTGAGAAATAAAATAGAAAACTCAGACAAACGAAAACTGAAATCACAGCAAAGAAAACCAATATCCTAAAACGTAAACAACATTCAGGGTAAACAAAAGCGATGTGTAAACAATAGCCAAGGTAAACAAACTCGGGGTAGTGTAAACAATAGCAAGGGTAAAAAAATAACTCGAGGTACTGCAAACAATAGCCAGAGTAAACAAAGGCCAGGTGTAAACAATATCCAAGGTAAAAAAAACTCAAGGTACAAACAATATCCAAGGTAAACAAAAGCAAGGTGCAAACAGTATCCAAGGTAAACAAACTCGAGGTACTGCAAACAATAGAGTAAATAAAGGCCAGGTGTAAACAATATCCAAAGTAAACAAACTCGAGGTACTGCAAACAATAGAGTAAGTAAAGGCCAGGTGTAAACAATATCCAAAGTAAACAAACTCAAGGTACTGCAAACAATAGAGTAAATAAAGGCCAGGTGTAAACAATATCCAAAGTAAACAAACTCGAGGTACTGCAAACAATAGAGTAAATAAAGGCCAGGTGTAAACAAAATCCAAGGTAAACAAACTCGAGGTACTGCAAACAATAGAGTAAATAAAGGCCAGGTGTAAACAAAATCCAAGGTAAACAAACTCGAGGTACTGCAAACAATAGAGTAAATAAAGGCCAGGTGTAAACAAAATCCAAGGTAAACAAACTCGAGGTACTGCAAACAATAGAGTAAATAAAGGCCAGGTGTAAACAAAATACAAACAATATAGAGTAAAAAGGCAGGGTGTAAACAAAACCAAGGTAAACAAACTTACTGCAAACAATAGAGTAATTAAAGGCCAGGTGTAAACAAAATCCAAGGTAAACAAACTCGAGGTACTGCAAACAATAGAGTAAGTAAAGGCCAGGTGTAAACAAAATCCAAGGTAAACAAACTCGAGGCACTGTAAACAATAGCCAACGCAAAGAAAGGCGAGGTCCTGTAAACAATAGCCACGGTAAACAAAGGCCAGGTGCAAACAAACAGGCCCAGGGAGGCTTCGTAACAATGGTGCATTAACGGATGAATAGCATTAGACGCGCAATTACCCGGCCCAGGCACGCAAATGAGGAACACGCCGCGCACCTTGCATAATTATGAGGCACAGGTATGATGGGTGCTCTCTCTCTCTCTCTCTCTCTCTCTCTCTCTCTCTCTCTCTCTCTCTCTCTCTCTCTCTCTCACGCACACACACACACACAAACCTCATAATTATATAAACACATCAGAAAGAGTGAAAGTTCGGATCTCGGAGTCTGCGAAAACGTAATTAGAAAGGGAACGTGTGTGTGTGTGTGTGTGTGTGTGTGTGTGTGTGTGTGTGTGTGTGTGTCTGCACGTCCATTCCCCTTTTAAAAGTCCAGAATATTGCGGAATAAACATTTTTTGCTCTATTTTTCAGTCCCCGTTGCCGCCAGCCTGCCAGTCACGGGAAAAGGATTCTAGGGCACCACAGAAACACACACACACACACACACACACACACACACACACACACACACACACACAAATACACACACACACACACACACACACACACACACACACACACACACACACACATAAAGAATGCTGAGACGTGCCGTGCTTGGTGTGAGTGAAATGCAGATGAAGAGGAGGAAGAAAAGAAGGGAGGGAGGAAGGAAGGAAGGAAGGAGGGAAGGAGAGAAGGTGGGTGCAACTCTCACATTAGACGATATTTGTGTTAGGTAATGCTGTGTTGAGTTGTTTTGTGTTGTGTCGTGTTCCATTGCGTTGCTGTGTTCCGATGAGTCGCGTTGTGCTGCGTCACGTTGCGTTGCGTTTATTGAGGTGTTGGCCAAGAGGTTTCACTGCGGTTTGTATCGTTAAAAGAGCAGATGAGGTCGAATTCTCACTGTCTTTTTCTCCAATAACATCCCCACACATTTCGAGTCCCTTGGGAAGAAAATATAATGGTGTGCTCCTTATCAAACATTTACGTCAGCAAAATGAAGTAAATTCTCGGTAACATCTGAATACCAGGAAAGGCAACAACTTTCACACACATCAAAAACTCAATAATGGCCAAAAAGAGCAAACAAAGAACAAAACACAGACCTGGGACTCGAAAAACACGTCACAGATGGAGAAAAAAAACACGAAATAAACAGTAGCCTTTATCTTTTATTCAGATGTAGACAGCACGTTCCCTTCCCATGCACTCCCCGACCCCTTTCATCCCCCGCCCGCCACCTGTCGCCTTGCCCCGCTGTTGCTTATGGCGTCACGGGTGTCGCTCGTCAGGGGGGAGGACAAGAGAACGGGAAGATGGTGGGTTCGGGAAAGCATTAACGGGTGGTATAACAGACGAACAACCAAAGTAACAGAGTGGTAACCTCGGCATTGTAAAGTCAAAGCCGACAGACGGAGTGGAATGATTGAATTAGATGGCGCCACTATAAACATTCGCCTGCGCCACAACGGGCTGGGCCGACCATCAGACCCCACCAGTGAAAACGCTTAACGGCGCAATAGGCCGCGACGTAAAAAAAAAAAAATTGGCGTAGCAGGATGGAGTGCAGAGATATCAAACAGAGGTGGAGAAAGCTGGAGAAGTCCTTTGTCTTGCACTGTACCTATAATGGCTGGCGGTGCTTAGGGGATGGGACGCGAGCCACAGTCCACCTGAAAAACAATATATTTTTTTACACCATGGGAGGCAGCTCAAGGAAAAAACAAAACAACAAAAAAGACCGCTCACTGATTTTTTTTCTGAACTCCATAAAAGGAATATGAGGCAAAAAACGATATGGAACTTTAAAATCACAGATACACACACTTAAAAAAAAAAAAGGAATACAGAAATTTATTTGATATGACTTTAATATAGCTAAGAATGTATGTGCGAGGGATTGAGTAAATCGATCCAGGATAACCCATGAATCTCTGAACACTACTCTCTAATATAGTCCAAAAAACATCAAGATATACTCACGCTGTTGGGCCAGTTACACACGTTGATGGTCTCGTCGAAAACAAGACCGGGCTGGCAACTCCTCTCGTAACCAATCTGGTCGTCACACTCACAGAACTTGGAGCAGTCATCGGGATGCCCAAAGTACTCTGGGATGGGACCGTCCGTCAAAGGGCAAAGATCCGACACCTCCTGAGGGCACTGGATCCTTGGCACCTCAGTACCAAGAGGGGACCCACTCACAAGGGCCCCGGCCACTACCACCACCAGCACGGCCACGAGTGTTGCTTTGGTCTGCATCTATTGGTCGCGAACGTGCGGACACAGACAAACACGGACACGTATTAAAAAACAAGATCTCTTAACTATACTTTTCCAGCCTCGTCCCAAGCTGGAGATTTGTCGTGGAATATTATGGGTCACGACATAATTGATCCCTCAGGAGTACATAAGATATTTATAGCAGATCTCGTACAAAAAAAAACAAGATGACTAGTGTTCAAAGCATTTATATTCAGTTCATGATATAGTACCAAAAGATAGACAAATATACATTGATAAATATAGCTAGATATGTATTCGACCTTACCTTGTTGAGAGTTGAAGGGTAACCTGGGAGGATTAGGCACGAGGGCTGGTTTATATGAGCGATACGGAGCCATACGTAAGAGCGGCGGTAAAAGAAAAAAGAAAAATGAGATAAAGCGTGTGAACTCCATGTTCCGCGTATCCGACCCTTTCCATACCAATAACTGCGGGTACACACGTAACATGTAGGAAAAAATTAAGGTTGAAAGAGAGAGAGAGAGAGAGAGAGAGAGAGAGAGAGCAAACAATCACATACAATAGGAATAAGAGTATAAGAACAGTATTAATATGATAACAACGGGGTTTCTTTTTCTTAATTCTTACACATTGACGTCAACTATCAAACACTCAGAAATATTGCGCAAAAAAACGCGCTAGACAACAACCGGTGCCGCCTTCCACTGCGTGGCTCCGGTACTGTCCTTGCCGTCACCTGTCACTCTTTCATTGCTTCATTTTCTCACCTGTGGGAACCGATGTCACATGGGCCGCTGCTCACCAAGTCAGATTAGGTCAGGTTTATGGATGTTACGTGATTTTCAGGAACTTGGTCACGTGTGAGAGGCGTAGAAGTGTAATGACTGGGTGTGGTATGATGCAAAATGTGTGTAATATGGCGCAAAATGAAGGGTGCAGATATTGGTGTGGAAAGAAAATGTGGAGCATACTCAAACAAAAAAAAGCACAAAAAAAAAACGCTGAACGCTGCTCCGGCAAAGAAAAAAGAGCGAGAGTCCAAAAGATAGGTCATTTCCGGGTGGAGGTGTCTTGATACTCTCCTCTTGAAAGAGTTCAAGTCATAGGCAGGAGGAAATACAGACGAAGGAAGGCTGTTCCAGCATGTACCACCGGAAGGGATAAAAAAAATTATGCTGGTTAACTCTTGCATATGGAATTTGGATATAATAGGGATGAATGAGAGTAGAAAGTCGTGTGCAGCGGGGACATGTAGTTAGCAAGTTCAGAAGAGCAGTCAGCATGAAAGTATCGGTAGATAGAAGGAATTTCAGAGGAAGAAGACTGCAAGTAAGAGGTGGGAGTTGGTGAGATGAAGAGCCTTTGACACCATTCTGTCTATCAGAGCTGTGTGTGTGGAGACCCCACACACATGAGAATCAAACTCATGCAACTGAGCGGAAACGATACAAAACCCCCAACCTGTGGAATGAATGACCACGTGTTCGGGTAACATGCTGTAGTGCAGTGACGGTCAGTGATGCTGAGTGAACACTGCCCTCGAGAACATCAACATGAGACTTAAAAACATTTCAGATAAATAATAACTAGAGAGAAAAAAAAAGGACAAACACATGTTCATACATTTTTCAATACTTTGTTGCAGAATCCAACTACACAAAAGGTTCATGTACGTCAACAACGAATTAGTGTTCCTTATACATATTCTAACACGTTCCAGAAAAAAAGACAAGCCTATACAAATCTTAACATAAACAAGTAAGATATTTTTTAGGAGCTGGCGATGTCGATTACAGGTACAAGCACAGACCAGGTAACATAAATCATGACAGTGTACTGGGATGACGGGGACCTAACTCGTGGTAGCCCATCCGCCACGGCAACTGTTAGTTCACCTTCCCTTCTGTCTCTTTACGGGATGGGGCGCGAACCGCAATCCACCTGAAAACACAAACGGTCTCAGATAAATGACCCTGAGGGCTGGAAAAAGTATTATTTCAAGAAAAGACTTAACGTTTTTATTCTAGACAAACGGAGCCCTGAAAGAAGCTCCACCACTGCACCAAACAACCACAGGACCCCCAGAGATACTCACGTCGCCCGGCCAATTGCACACACTCAACGTTGCGTCAAACAAGAGGCCGGGGGGACACACGAGCTCGGAGCCGCATCCCTCCTTCTCACACTCGCAAAACATTGAGCAGTCGTCAGGGTGAGGAAAGATCACTGCAAAGTCACCAACTTCAGGGCAGTTCACGTCAACTTCGTCAGGACAGGTACAGTCGTTGACCTGGGCAGCGACAAGGCTCGCCACCGCCGCCACCACAACGCCAGCAAGTAGACTCTTCATACTACGGAGAAGTGAGCGGGATCGACACAGAGGGACGAAATAAAAATGTTCTTCATAGGAGTTTTTTTTTTTTTATGTCAAACGAGTAGCCGGCGCCTTCCGAACTAATAGTTATGTTTTTTGTTTTTTGTTTTTTTGTGTGTGTGTGAAGTTTTTACCTATGCTTATCTTCACGGCCTCGTCATATAAAAGGTAGACTGCAAGCGATGACATCTGTACTTACCTGGTTTCTGCTCTCCTGCGCCTCAGCCACGGCACACGTTATATACCCTCCGCCGTGCCCGCGTCCCGCCTAATCTTCTCACCCCTCCCTAAAAATTCACCACTCAGCTGTCTGTTTTCATTCCCCTCCCATCCCTCCATCATTTCAGGGAGTCATTCAAGATAACTTTACAGACCTTCACAGACCCCACCGTGGACTTAAGGGCATTCAACTCTATAACATCAAAATATGGTGCGTCTTGTTATACTTTTGCGCCAACCCGCTCATAGCACAACAGGCTCACGCTGCCCTTCCGTCTACATGATAATTCACCGCCTCAATTTCCTTGCTTCTTCGTTTTGTTTTGCTTTGTTTTGCTTCGAGAGGTTGGGAAATAGTTTCGTGCTTTGATGCAATTTTACTGATACACACAGGTTACATTCTAGAATTTATGGTTCCTTTCCGCTTCTTTACTTTATCTCCACCTCTATACCTCCTTCGTTCATAACAGTAACCAACTACCTGCTACTCCTGTTTCTTCCATTACTCCCTTTTATCTCCACTTCTTCCCTTCATCTCTACAAAGATCTCACAAATATCCTGAAGGGTCTGCACATTAAGCAAAAACTTTCAAGTGCATACCATCCTCAATCCCATGGATGTGTGGAAAGATTTCACCAAACTCTCAAGAACACTCTAAGGATGTATTGTGAGGAAGTTGGGGTTGATTGGGATGAAGCGGTCCCGATGGCATTGTTTGCAGTTAGGGACAGTGTACATGAATCTACGGGTTTCAGTCCATTTGAGTTGGTGTACGGGCACGAGGTAAGAGGGCCCTTGAGGATGATGAAGGAGAAGTGGCTAGGGGGCGAACATCCCCCGAGTGTAGTGAACTATGTCTCGGACTTCAAGGATAGGTTGATGAGAGCCAGAGAAATTGCACTTGAAAATATGAAAGAGGCACAAGGTGAATTGAAGAAATGGTATGACAGAAAAGCCAGGGCGAGAAAATTTTGTGTCGGGGATAAGGTGCTTGTGTTATTTCCGGTACAGGGCCATCCGTTGTAAGCGAGATACCATGGCCCCTGGGAAATTGAAAAGAAAATCAGTGAGGTGAATTACATAGTGACAACACCTGGCAGAAGGAAAAATAATCAGTTGTGCCATATAAACATGTTGAAACCGTTTGTGCAGAGAGGTGAAGAAAATGGCGATGACACGGAGGGAAAATTATGTGTCCAGGTAATAAATTCTACCACCGAGGTGGAGGATGGGTTATTTGAAAATAAGCTGGATAACTGTAATGGAATGGTGCTAGAAAATTCGGAAGTGTTGAAAAGGATTGATCTGAAAGTGAAGCACCTCGATACAGAGAAAAGAGAGAAAACTGTGGAAGTCATAAAAATGAATGAGTTTTTGTTCCCTGATGCTCCCAGGAGAACTAATAGGATAGCTCATGATGTGTAGGTTGAGGATGTATGTATCATTAAGCAGCATCCTTACAGAGTCAACCCACAGAAGAGGGAGGTCATGAGGAGGGAAATTGAGTATATGATAAAGCATGGTTTAACTGAGCCTAGCAACAAATAAAACACGAAATAAACAGTAGCCTTTATCGTTTATTCAGATGTAGACAGCCCGTTCCCTTCCCATGCACTCCCCGACCCCTATCATCCCCCGCCCGCCACCTGTCGCCTTGCCCCGCTGTTGCTTATGGCGTCACGGGTGTCGCTCGTCAGGGGGGAGGACAAGAGAACGGGAAGATGGTGGGTTCGGGAAAGCATTAACGGGTGGTATAACAGACGAACAACCAAAGTAACAGAGTGGTAACCTCGGCATTGTAAAGTCAGGGCCGACAGACGGAGTGGAATGATTGAATTAGATGGCGCCACTATAAACATTCGCCTGCGCCACAACGGGCTGGGCCGACCATCAGACCCCACCAGTGAAAACGTCTAACGGCGCAAAAGGCCGCGACGTAAAAAAAAAGAAAAAAATTGGCGTAGCAGGATGGAGTGCAGAGATATCAAACAGAGGTGGAGAAAGCTGGAGAAGTCCTTTGTCTTGCACTGTACCTATAATGGCTGGCGGTGCTTAGGGGATGGGACGCGAGCCACAGTCCACCTGAAAAACAATATATTTTTTTACACCATGGGAGGCAGCTCAAGGAAAAAACAAAACAACAAAAAAGACCGCTCACTGATTTATTTTTAACGCCATCCAGGAATACGAGGCAAAAAGCAATATGAAGCTTTAAAATCATAGATACACACACCTAAGAAAAGAAAAAAAGGAAAGCAGATTTATTTGATGACTTTAACACTTAAAGCGCGGGCTAAATTTTGCCGCGCCTGGCCTGCCACGCGGGCATATTCACTCAAAAACACACCTCACTTCAACCTCAAGTATCTTCTCTCTTACTGAGCTAACGTTGCTGAATGAGGTATCATTGTAAAGTCCTTTTCCTTAGCTGTCCTTTGACGTTAATTTGAACACCATATAAGCATTGGTAGAACGAGTACAGAGTTATGAAGTAGGAACTATGAAAACATATTATTATAGACAGATACCACCTCTATTGTTATTATTTTCTATTATTTAGCAATAAAAAGCATCACTTTTTTACAGCTTCTGTGTACCATACCCATATAAAGCTCAAAAACGGCATGTTTACTGTACTTGACGACAAACTAATCAAATCTGGCGGCGCGTTCATTAAAAAAATGCCATGTCCACTATTGTGGACACCCGCGCTACGAGCCCACGCTCCGGCTGTCCACTATTGTGGACACCCGCGCTTTAAGGGTAAATTAACATAGCTAAGAATGTATGTGTGTGAGGGATTGTGTAAATCGATCCAGGATAACCCATGACAATCTCTGAACACTAATCTCTAATATAGTCCAAAAAACATCAAGATTTACTCACGCTGTTGGGCCAGTTACACACGTTGATGGTCTCGTCGAAAACAAGACCGGGCTGGCAACTCAACTCGTAACCAATCTGGTCGTCACACTCACAGAACTTGGAGCAGTCATCGGGATGCCCAAAGTACTCTGGGATGGGACCGTCCGTCAAAGGGCAAAGATCCGACACCTCCTGAGGGCACTGGATCCTTGGCACCTCAGTACCAAGAGGGGACCCACTCACAAGGGCCCCGGCCACTACCACCACCAGCACGGCCACGAGTGTTGCTTTGGTCTGCATCTATTGGTCGCGAACGTGCGGACACAGACAAACACGGACACGTATTAAAAAACAAGATCTCTTAACTATACTTTTCCAGCCTCGTCCCAAGCTGGAGATTTGTCGTGGAATATTATGGGTCACGACATAATTGATCCCTCAGGCGTACATAAGATATATATAGCAGATCTTGTACAAAAAAAAAACAAGATGACTAGTGTTCAAAGCATTTATATTCAGTTAATGATATAGTACCAAATGATAGACAAATATACATTGATAAATATAGCTAGATATGCATTCGACCTTACCTTGTTGAGAGTTGAAGGGTAACCTGGGAGGATTAGGCACGAGGGCTGGTTTATATGAGCGATACGGAGCCAAACGTAGGAGCGGCGGTAAAAGAAAAAAGAAAAATGAGATAAGGCGTGTGAACTCCATGTTCCGCGTATCCGACCCTTTCCATACCAATAACTGCGGGTACACACGTAACATGTAGGAAAAAATTAAGGTTGAAAGATTGTGTTGGAATTTTATATCACACCAATATGACTCGTACATAACGCTGCCGTAAACTACTAAATATGGTTAAAACATTCTTACTCTCAACATTGTCAGCCAAACTGTCAGATTCTGGAGAACTCAGAGAAAAAAAAAACAGAAACACGACAGTCACTGAAAACTGACGGTAGCCAATGAAGAAAAAGATGAAAAAAAGAACAAAGAAAAACAGTAAGCAAGAGTCCCCATGACCAGACACAGCCCAGGACGGAAATAAAACTTCCACACAAACATCCGGTTTTATTCAGTTATTCAGATGCTGCAGGACAGTCCGTTGCCTTCCCTCTTACCCCCCGCCCCCGCCCTCCGCCGACCAAAGTACCACCTCTGTCGCTTCGTCCTGGGTGTCGATCATCGTGCGTGCGGGGCAAGCAGAGATGAACAAGAGGACGGGCAGAGCTGTGCTGGGTGACAATTTAAGGAGGGATGGGACGAGAGCCACAGTCCACCTGAAAACATCGTTAACGGTTAGCTTGCCAGGGAGCAGAAAACAAAGTAACAGTGCATGACTGTTAAGAAGCATAAACCAAGAAGAAATAGGCAAAAATATGAGGATAAGAATCAGGAAGACAACACAAGAGAACAACACGAAAGTACTCACGTTGAAGGCCCAGTTGCAAACATTTAAATTCTCGTCGAAGAAAAGGCCTGGCTGACACTCCTTCTCGTACGCTACCTGGTCATCGCACACACAGAACTTGCTACAGTCGTCAGGATCTGCAAAATACTCTGGCGTGGAGCCGTCTTCCTCAGGGCACAACGCCGACACTTCTTCACGGCACCGTTTCTTTGGCACCTCTGTGGTTTCAAAGGTCTGTCCATTCACAAGGGTCCCGGCCACTGCCACCACCAGCATGGCCATGAGTGTTGCTTTGGTCTGCATCTGTTTGCCGCGAAAGCACAAATTCATAACAAACACACATACGAGAGTATTAAAAAAAAATGGAAAATTCTCGCACCATCACAAAAGTTTAGGCAATCTACTTTTTACGCTAATTACGCAGCTCGAGAGAGAGAGAGAGAGAGAGAGAGAGAGAGAGAGAGAGAGAGAGAGAGAGAGAGAGAGAGAGAGAGAGAGAGAGAGAGAGAGAGAGAGAGAGAGAGAGAGAGAGAGAGAGAGAGAGAGAGAGAGAGAGAGAGAATGTTCTACCCCTACCTTGTTAAATGTCGAGAAAGAACTTGGGAAGATAGCGCAGGCAAGCAGATATATAAAGGTGATAGCACCCCACATGATGCGCCGAACGTCATCAGATAGAGGAGGCGTGTGGGCCAACCGCCACGTTTGCTTTCTAGTGTATATGCATCATCACGGCCCATCAATCATTTACAAACAGTGCACGTCTATATATACACTACCCGGGGACAGAAATAAACTCATGCACGTAAACACCGCTTTTATTTACTTATTCAGAAGTATACAACACGTTCTCTTTTCCCTCTCTGGTCACTTCAATTCCCCGTCCAATGTCTCCGCCGTAACGGGTGTTGCTCAACGTGTGTGCGAGGCGTAGGCAAGGGAGGACCCGAAGGTGGGGAGAGGGTATGTAGGGGATGGTTTGGAGGCCTGCACTACGGGACGGGACGGGAGCCACAGTCAACCTGGGAACATGGATAATGGTTACCTTACAGCACCAGTAAGGGTAACACAGAGGCAAGTGACATTTGAGACCCTGAAAAGTACCAGAGAGAGATGAATCAAGGTGGAAAACTCTGAGAACGAAAGCGTAAATGACTGATGACTAGTATACATTATCATTAGACCTAAATATAGACAAGAAAATGGCATATGAATACGTAAATCTGCAAAAACATGTAGAATGACGCAAGAAAGTAAGTTATCAAAAGCATAATTATATAAAGGATCAAGATAAAACCAGTTCAGGAATAGATAGCCATCCATAATGCGCAGGACCATGAGAATAGGACCAGAAGAAAAAGGAGCACAGAGGGACCATATCCTCCAAACCAACTACTTACGTCCACGGGCCAGTTGCACTCATAAAAATTCAAGTCGAACCAGAGGCCAGGCAGACAGTCCTCTTCGTAAGCCACCTTGTCGACACACACACAGTACTTGGTGCAGTCATCGGGGTGCGCCAACTTGTCCAGCATGTCAGCCTTGTGGCAGAGTTTTGACACTTCATCAGGGCACTCGATAAGCGGCTTCTCCGTGCTTCGAGGGGATCCACCACTCGGACCTTCTATCTGATCGCCAGTATGGGTTCCGCAAGGGGCGTTCTACTGGTGATCTCCTTGCCTTCCTAACTGACTCTTGGTCATCCTCTCTTAGCCGCTTCGGTGAAACCTTTGCTATTGCGCTGGACATATCAAAAGCTTTTGATAGGGTCTGGCACAAATCTTTGCTTTCCAAACTACCCTCCTACGGTTTCTATCCTTCTCTCTGTTCCTTTATCTCCAGTTTCCTTTCTGACCGTTCCATTTCTGCTGTGGTAGACGGTCACTGTTCTTCCCCTAAACCTATTAACAGTGGTGTCCCACAGGGTTCTGTCCTATCTCCCACTCTCTTTCTGTTGTTCATTGATGATCTTCTTTCCAAAACGAACTGTCCTATGCATTCTTACGCCGATGACTCCACTCTGCATTACTCAACTTCTTTTAATAGAAGACCCACCATACAGGAACTTAAAGATTCAAGGCTGGAGACAACAGAACGCTTAGCCTCAGAACTTACTATTATTTCCGATTGGGGTAAGAAGAACCTGGTGTCCTTCAACGCCTCAAAAAAACAGTTTCTCCACCTATCTACTCGACACAATCTTCCAAACAACAATCCACTATTCTTTGACAACACTCAGCTATCACCTTCCTCAACACTAAACATCCTCGGTCTATCCTTAACTCAAAATCTCAACTGGAAACTTCATATCTCATCTCTTACTAAATCAGCTTCCTCAAGGCTGGGCGTTCTGTATCGTCTCCGCCAGTTCTTCTCCCCCGCACAGTTGCTATCCATTTACAGGGGCCTTGTCCGCCCTCGTATGGAGTACGCATCTCATGTCCACTCACACAGCTCTCCTTGACAGAGTGGAGTCAGAGGCTCTTCGTCTCATCAGCTCTCCTCCTCATACTGATAGTCTTTTACCTCTCAAATTCTGCCGCCATGTTGCCTCTCTTTCTATCTTCTATCGATATTTTCATGCTGACTGCTCTTCTGAACTTGCTAACTGCATGCCTCCCCTCCTCCCGCGGCCCCGCTGCACACGACTTTCTACTCATGCTCATCCCTATACTGTCCAAACCCCTTATGCAAGAGTCAACCAGCATCTTCACTCCTTCATCCCTCACGCTGGTAAACTCTGGAACAATCTTCCTTCATCTGTATTTCCTCCTGCCTACGACTTGAACTCTTTCAAGAGGAGGGTATCAGGACACCTCTCCTCCCGAAATTGACCTCTCGTTTTGGACACTCCTTTGACCTCTGTTCGGGAGCAGTGAGTAGCGGGCTTTTTTTTTCTCTCTCTTTCATTTACGCCCTTGAACTGTCTCCTTAGCTGTAAAAAAAATTAAAAAAATAAATAAATCGGAGAGAGAGAGAGAGAGAGAGAGAGAGAGAGAGAGAGAGAGAGAGAGAGAGAGAGAGAGAGAGAGAGAGAGAGAGAGAGAGAGAGAGAGAGAGAGAGAGAGAGAGAGAGCAAACAATCACATACAATAGGAATAAGAGTATAAGAACAGTATTAATATGATAACAACGGGGTTTCTTTTTCTTAATTCTTACACATTGACGTCAACTATCAAACACTCAGAAATATTGCGCAAAAAAACGCGCTAGACAACAACCGGTGCCGCCTTCCACGGCGTGGCTCCTATACTGTCCTTGCCCTCACCTGTCACTCTTTCATTGCTTCATTTTCTCACCTGTGGGAACCGATGTCACATGGGCAGCTGCTCTGACTTCCCCGTGCGTCACCAAGTCAGATTAGGTCAGGTTTATGGATGTTACATGATTTTCAGGAACTTGGTCACGTGTGAGAGGCGTAGAAGTGTAATGATTGTGGGTGTGGTATGATACAAAATGTGTAATATGGCGCAAAATGAACGGTGTGGAAAGAAAATGTGGAGCATACTTAACAAAAAAAAAAAAAACGCTGAACGCTGCTCCGGGAAAGAAAAAAGAGCGAGAGTCCAAAAGAGAGGTCACTTCCGGGTGGAGGTGTCTTGATACTCTCCTCTTGAAAGAGTTCAAGTCATAGGCAGGAGGAAATACAGACGAAGGAAGGCTGTTCCAGAGTGTACCAGCGGAAGGGATAAAAAAATGAGGCTGGTTAACTCTTGCATATGGGATTTTGATATAATAGGGATGAATAAGAGTAGAAAGTCGTGTGCAGCAGGGCCGCGGGAGGAGGAAGGCATGTAGTTAGAAAGTTCAGAAGAGCAGTCAGCATGATAGTATCGATAGAAGATAGAGAAGCAACATGGCGGCGGAATTTAAGAGGAAGAAGACTGCAAGTAAGAGGTTGGAATTGATGAGACGAAGAGCCTTTGGAAGGGTTTTGGTAGGAATACAAAGTCAATTTTATGCTCATCAGAACAAGTTAAGAATTGGCCAATGAGAGCGCAGTACCATCACCCATGCAATGATACCAAGTTTGCGACTCCACCCCTGAAGGAAAATCTATGCCAGTTCTCGTGGAACCGACTAGTAATTAGTACAAATTCTTGCTCTCAAGTGGTTATATTATTTCTTAAAATGGATGTCAAAAATATTACACAATACAGCAACACGTTGCACGGCTTCAATGGTAATATGAGAAAAAAATTAAAAGACTTTGAATGACATGAACTCACTTCACCTGCTGACCAGTAAACGTCCTACTGAGAATTTCAATTTGATTGATTGATTGTTTATTGTTGCAAAATATACAATAAAGGAGAAGGGAGGACTTTAATACTTGTCACCATTATTCACCTGTTATGCCTTCTTGGTCAAACTTTCGTATTATTCTAAATAGCCTCATATGTATGCAAAGGGCATATAAATAACGAAATCAGCCGTTATGTAAAAATGTGAAGTCTGCTAAATAAGTGTGAATAATGAACAAATGTAATGAACATATTAGGTGAAGAGTCTGTCTTGCTGACATCTGCTAAATAATAGAACTTTAATACTGGTCACCATTATTTCACCTATTATCCCTAGGAAATATTAGGCTATCAGCAGATTTGAACGGTGTATTACGGCGAGACATTCCATATTTTTTCATTATATCTATTTTTCAAAGTTATTCTTTATATTTATACTTCACGTTTACTTTTTGTACGTTTCATAATCCTCCGCTCAGCTGATGTAATGTTGACATTTCCTGCCGCTCCGGTATACCAAAACTACCGAATCAAACGCCTTCGTCTTGTCATGATCGTTACCACGCTGGTAGTCGCCGATACCACGAAAACAGCGAGTGTGCAAGCGGATCGAGGCGATGGTAATGGCTGCTACCAGGATGGTAGGGCCTTTGGTTAGGGTGCGTACCAGACAACTGTGAAAGTGGCCCTTTAATACATTTCAGATAAATGATAACTAAAGAGAAAAGAAAATTATAAACACATGTTCATACAGTTTTCAACAGCCTACTTTATTGCAGAATCCAACTACACAAAAGGTTCATGTACGTCAACAACGAATTAGTGTTCCTTATACATATTCCAACACGTTCCAGAAAAAAAAGACAAGCCTATACAAATCTTAACATATACAAGTAGGATATTTTTTAGGAGCTGGCGATGTCGATTACAGGTACAAGCACAGACCAGGTAACATAAATCATGACAGTGCACTGGGATGACGGGGACCTAACTCGTGGTAGCCCATCCGCCACGGCAACTATTAGTTCACCTTCCCTTCTGTCTCTTTACGGGATGGGGCGCGAACCGCAATCCACCTGAAAACACAAACGGTCTCAGATAAATGACCCTGAGGGCTGGAAGAACTATTATTTCAAGAAAAGACTTAACGTTTTTATTCTAGACAAACAGAGCCCTGAAGGAAGCTCCACCACTGCACCAAACAACCACAGGACCCCCAGAGATACTCACGTCGCCCGGCCAATTGCACACACTCAACGTTGCGTCAAACAAGAGGCCGGGGGGACACACGAGCTCGGAGCCGCATCCCTCCTTCTCACACTCGCAAAACATTGAGCAGTCGTCAGGGTGAGGAAAGATCACTGCAAAGTCACCAACTTCAGGGCAGTTCACGTCAACTTCGTCAGGACAGGTACAGTTGTTGTCCTGGGCAGCGACAAGGCTCGCCACCGCCACCACCACAACGCCAGCAAGTAGACTCTTCATTCTAAGGAGAAGTGAGCGGGATCGACACAGAGGGACGAAATGAAAATGTTCTTCGCACCTTTTTTTTTTTTTTTTTTTTTGTGCGTGTGTGAAGTTTTTACCTATGCTTATCTTCACGGCCTCATCATATAAAAGGTAGACTGCAAGCGATGACATCTGTACTTACCTGGTTTCTGCTCTCCTGCGCCTCAGCCACGGCACACGTTATATACCCTCCGCCGTGCCCGCGTCCCGCCTAATCTTCTCACCCCTCCCTAAAAGTTCACCACTCAGCTGTCTGTTTTCATTCCCCTCCCATCCCTCCATCATTTCAGGGAGTCATTCAAGATAACTTTACAGACCGTCACACAGCCCACCGTGGACTTAAGGGCATTCAACTCTATAACATAAAAATATGGTGCGTCTTGTTATACTTTTGCGCCAACCCGCTCATAGCACAACAGGCTCACGCTGCCCTTCCGTCTACATGAAAATTCACCGCCTCAATTTCCTTGCTTCTTCGTTTTGTTTTGCTTTGTTTTGCTTCGAGAGGTTGGGAAATAGTTTCGTGCTTTGATGCAATTTTACTGATACACACAGGTTACATTCAAACCATTGCCATTCAATGTTCCACTCATCCAACACGATCAGTTAAGCAATTTTTGCCTATATTTGTGATGAATTTTACTCTATCTAACTTTAATCCAATATTACCTGTCCTACAAGGCTCTCTTACCAACATGTTAGAGAAGCAACAAAGAGGACGTTGGCTTATAACGAAGCTGACTGTAAGGGCTCGTTCACACTACAAGCAGAGAAGGGCAGAGCAGAGCAGAGCAGAGCAGAGCGGCACGGTTAGGTGTTCACATATAAGCAGAGCAGGGCGACCTGCACAAGAATCATTCGCAGGCAACAGCTCGATAAACTCCTCGGTGTTTATCTTGACGGATGATGAAAATGTAACGATTTACAAAGGAAAATGGAATTTCGTTGTTAAAGCCAAGTCCCATGGCTGTGTGGGTCACTGATGATTATGTATAGGATCAGAATATCACCAAATTAGCTCTTCTAAACAGACGGCTATTATATATCATTAAATTGTACCTCAACTATGCACAATCTGGTCAGTTTTTTGTAATTTTGGCTTCAGGAATAAAAATTCACCTATGTAGATAGCTTCTTGGCCATGTTGATTGAAGGGTGGAGCCGTGGAGGACTGCTAGCTGCGAGCAGCAAAAAATACGACCAAATTTCCCGAATGTGCCGCTCCGCTCCGCGCTGCGCCGCTCCGCTTGCGGTGTGAACACCGCAAAGTGAAGTGTGAGCTCTGCTCTGCTCTGCTTGTAGTGTGAACGAGCCCTAATAGTGATTCAATAATTCTTCGCCCTGTTAAGCGACTACCAGAATAAAATAAAGCACTTGATGTACGTGTGTACTAAGACAGCCTATTTAATGCTGCAGGAAAAAATACAAAAGTTTTGGAGTGCTCCCAACACGCTGACTCTCACCGTGACGTTTTTTTTTATTTTTTTATTTACTCGAAATTGGCACACCTTCGGAAAAAAATGGCAGACCAGCAAGAACATAATACTTAGGATGAAAGAAAGAATAAACAACCAGTTGCAAAATAAACTTTTACTGAAGAAGCAACATGTTTGACATGAAAACACTTCTTCAAGAACCATAGTATCGCCAGGAACACCACGGTATGACTAGCCAGGTACAAAACATATTCAGGTAGCTCTCTTTTGAAGCAATATATGCATTTCTAGAAAATATGTTCCCTAAGATTATATCTGCGTTGTCTTGCTTTTTATACATCAAAACACATGATAAGCCATTGTTTTGCCTTCGATTAATGTAAGCGAAACGTGTAGAACAAAAAAAAAAGGGGTTAAAAGTTGTTTTTTTCCAAAACATTAAAACTTGCGTAAAATGAAAAGTACTTGTAATGAACAAGCAACACAAGATGTCAGTCATCTCTTCAGCACAAACCGGACCCTCACCAGCACCACCCCAGTCCACTTCCAAGAGTCCGTGTCGCTACCTGCCACCTCTACGGGTTTGGGCGGGAGCCGCAGTCCACCTGCAGGACACAAGGCGTCAGAGAAAGGTGATGATTTGCAATCATTACTGTTATTATTATTAGTAGTAGCAGTAGTAGTAGTAGTAGTAGTAGTAGTGTTAATGGTATTAATGCTACTGATGTTGATGCTAACGCTGTTACAACCATGGTTATTAATGCCACAACGATGAAAGCAGCAAAACTTACATTGTACTCCCAGTTGCATGTCACCAGCCGCTCGTCCCATAGCAGGGTCCCGGGGCAGGGCATTTCAAGAGCCAGTCCTTCGCCCACACACTCACAGTACTTGGAGCAGTTTTCGGGATGAGGCAACAGCAACGCCCACCGCCCTAGCGGAGGACACAGGACGTTCACCGTCTTAGGACAAGCAGCGCCCGTCTGTCTGGGGATAAAGCTCGCCTCCGCAGCCGCCGCCGCCGCCACCGCCACCGCCACCGCCAACAGGAGGCCACTATGGATGGTCTTCATCATACGCGCTTGAGGGACGAAGTGCGTGTGAGGGTGTAAGGTCGTCTAGTTCAAGTGTAACACGCAGGGTAACAGGTGAAACGAAAAACTTGTTGGTTAAAATGATGGTGATTACGACTGTAATAGAAGGCAGACGAAGATTTTAATATCAGTCCAACTTAAATTTTTCCTTATATATACTTTGGTGGCATCCTCAATAAATTTAAACTCAAATTAAATCGAAGAAAAAAATATATATCACAGGAAAAATACATTTAAATCAAATCTATATATAGTGCCCTCAGCTTGGATTTATAAATACTTATCAACAATGATATGTTGCATTTTTTTCTTTGAGGAAAACCTGTTAATGCAAAACCAAACTTGTAGTCATGTCTTATTTTCTTAAAAGTGAGGTACGAAAACAGACTTCCAAAGTGTTCCTTAAGGAGACACATTAACACTTACCTAAATGTCTGTATATCTTTTCTTGGGGTCTTCTGTGTGTCTTTATCCTGTGGTCCTGTGCTCTTCCTTTTCTCTGTGTTTATCTTTCTCTTTGTTCTGCGTCGTGATGTTTTTCTTCCTCTATGCCTTCTGCGATGTCAGCGGCCACGAGTCATTATATATACATTCAAGTCTCCCACGCTGTACTTTCACATGTCCTACTGACCTGCTTCCCTATCTCGTTTTCTAGCCCCATTCTTAAGAACACTACATCAGTTATCCTTCTTTCAGCGAAATAAAAAATGGAGCAGCAAGCAAGAAAACTAATGCAAAGAAAACGAGTATACATATAAAATAAAAGCAGTCCAAAAAAGTATATACACAAAACCTATCAAGGTTTTGGAGATTGCAATGTAAAGTATGTCTCACTCAAGATAACACACGACGCTCCCTCTCGAGGGTCGTTCCGCGAAAACGTGTGAAGTAGTTCACAAGATTACGTAGAAAGGAGACTCAAGATAATACGGAGATAAACTAACCCACATATCCTTTGAGTTCTTGGACAAATAAACACTACCGCGAACTCACGGGGAAATCTACACAAAAATACAGAACATTAATACTAAATCGATGGGTAAATCAGCGTGGCTATAGTCGGTTCCTCGAGAGCTGGCGGGCTTAATCCTTCAAGGATGGACTCGCGGACTTGGTATTATTGCTTGGGTGATGGTACTGCGCGCTCATTGGCCAATTTTTAACTTGTTCTAACGTGCAACAGATTCCACCGATAAAAACTAAAGGAATAATATCTTTATTGATAAATATGTGCTCTTCGAACTATTATAAATAAATCTGAAACGAAATTCATAACAACCTAAGTCAGAACTACACGTAAGCAGACAATATCCAGCGACAGAAGCGCATGTTAAGGCTAAACTTTGTTTCTTTACTACTTTTAACTACTACAAAGTGCTATTCTACAGTCTACATAATGTCATTCGTTAACTGAGCTCATTTATTGTAAGATTTCTTGGAAGTATATCTAAGTCCTGGCTTAGTCATAACGTGTAGTGATGCTACGTAGTCATAACGTAAAAACTGGCCTAAGGCAAGAATTAACCTTCTCTTTCATCATGGTATCATTAATCCTGAAATATATTTCCATTATTTGTGAGTAATAAACTAACAGATAGCCATAAAGAAGAGCGATTATAAGAATAATTACATTTAGATACCAACAGTGTTGATTTTATTAAGACTCATTAAGAAGTAGCAGAGCAAGAGATAGTGGGCTATGTCATGGCAAACGGAATTTGCCGTAGGTTGGATCTATAGTAAACAACAGCCAATGAGGGACGCCGAGACCACAACCCAAGCAAGTCCGCGAGTCCACCCCTGAAGGAGTAAGCCCGCCAGCTCTTGTGGAACCTTCTATAGTTTATGGCATACTAACCCCGAAAGAAATGGAAGATGAGCAAACAAAGAGGTTACCTTGAGGTATACTCTTACTAAACCAATGAAAGATCAGTGAAAAAAAAAGATTGCGGTACAGATTTTAAATCAGAGGGAGATGGTTAAAAATAAGGAAGCTCAAGGTACATTTGTTCTACATTAATGCAAGATCAGCAATAAGTAGATAAATGAATAAATAAATAAATAAATAACCGCGTCTAAAATGTTACAGTGATAGAGTTTGCCCAATATAGGAATGGAAAGGTTAGAAAGGAAGGATAAAGGAACAACCTAACTTATACAGAATCCTCCATGCAAGAGAAAGGAAGTATATATAAGCTCCCTGTATTATGATGAACCAAGATGCATTGAAAATAGAGGGAGAAGGAGGAGGAGGAGGAGGAAAAGGAGGAGGAGGAGGAGGAGAAGGAGGAAGAGGAGGAGGAGGAGGAGGGGGGGGAGTGTCACAACCCAGTTCTCTCACAAACAGTGGCACCACCAGTTGTTTATCTTATCAAAGGTGCTGCCACAACAACTAATTAAGGCCCGCCAGACAGGTCAACAGACAGGCAGGTAGGCACGCACGAAGGCACAGGCACACAAAGGCACCCAATACAAAAGTTGGCACTTACTTCTTGACCTCAATGTCTGGCTGTAGTTAGTGCCAGTCTTATGCTGTTGATCATCTACATTTCTCGTGTGTGTGTGTGCGTGTGTGTGTGTGTGTGTGTGTGTGTGTGTGTGTGTGTGTGTGTGTGTGTGTGCCAATCATCAAACACCCGCACATCTGAACACATAATATTATTCCCTGCTACTTTTCACTTCAATTAAAACACATGATGGGTGGAAGGAGCCACTTGTGCGCCATCTCAAATTAGAAGCCTCTCAGCTGCGTACCTATTGGCGTTTTACGGTAATGATAGGCACTAACTTATTTTGCTTCTTAATCCCCAACCATACCTGTAATGATTGCTCTTAAATAATGGTTACTTTCCGTCTAATATCCCCACATACCCATAATTATAACTTCTTACTGTTTATTTATGTTACTCCGCACTCAAACATACCCAATTACTGAGGTGATATATGATGTCCTTCGTTTTTCAATTCCATATTCAGTAGATATAATTACTGAAAATTATAATCAAGGAATGGTGACATAATACAGTTAAATGTAGGAGAGGACGACAGTTAGTCACACCCCATGGAGGACTGTTGATGATGGTCATTATGATTATGATGATGATGATAATGACGATGCTGATGATGACGTTGACGATAATGATGATGATGATGATGATGATGATAATGATGATGATGATGGAACATGAGAAAAAACAAAAAAGTGAAAAAATGAGAAGTCGATAAATGAGAGGGTAAAGTGGAAAACTAGATGTGGAAGGAGAAAACTGAGAGGAGAGTAGAAATCAGAGATGAGGAAATGAAAAAAAATAAATGGGGAAGTGGACACACACACACACACACACACACACACACACACACACACACACACTGCATTTTCCCAGCCTCTCGGTCGGTTCTTTTGACGTCTCTTCTTGATGCACAAATAAGCCAGAACATCAATCGCTCCGCCAGACACCAACGATAAACACCCGCGACTGTAGGCACCCGCGATGACGTCAGCAAGGCGCGTCACACCGATATATACAAAACTCGTCCCAACTCTCTCTCTCTCTCTCTCTCTCTCTCTCTCTCTCTCTCTCTCTCTCTCTACTTCTATTTTTTTCCCCTTTAGAGTCTGATATCTCTTTCGCATGGGTTTGTCTGCCTTTCTGAATTATATCATGTACTTCATCCAATATCTACTACGAATATTCATCAATTTGCAGCATTAATATAGATAGAATCGCGTCAATATATGTACGGCGGCGGAAATATTGGTAGGGCGGCGGAAATATTGGAAGGGTGAAGGAAATATTAGTAGGGTGAAGGAAATATTGGAGGGGTGAAGGAAATATTGGTAGGGTGAAGGAAATATTGGTAAGGTGAAGGAAATATTGATAGGGCGGAGGTAATATTGGTAGGGCGGCGGAAATATTGGTAGGGTGAAGGAAATATTGATAGGGCGGAGGTAATATTGGTAGGGCGGCGGAAATATTGGTAGGGCGGCGGAAATATTCGTAGGGGGGCGGAAATATAGGTAGGGCGGCGGAAATATTGGAAGGGTAAAGGAAATATTGATAGGTTGAAGGAAATATTGGTAGGGTGAAGGAAATATTGGAAGGGTGAAGGAAATATTGGTAGGGTGAAGGAAATATTGGAAGGGTGAAGGAAATATTGGTAGGGTGAAGGAAATATTGGAAGGGTGAAGGAAATATTGGTAGGGTGAAGGAAATATTGGTAGAGTGAAGGAAATATTGGTAAGGCGGCGGAAATATTGGTAGGGCGGCGGAAATATTGGTAGGGTGATTGAAATATTGGTAGGGCGGCGGAAATATTGGCAGGGTGAAGGAAATATTGGTAGGGCGGCGGAAATATTGGCAGGGCGGCGGAAATATTGGTAGGGTGAAGGAAATATTGGTAGGGCGGCGGAAATATTGGTAGGGCGGAGGTAATATTGGTAGGACGGCGGAAATATTGGTAGGGTGAAGGAAATATTGGTAGGGTGAAGGAAATATAGGTAGGGCGGCGGAAATGTTGGTAGGGTGAAGGAAATATTGGAAGGGCGGAGGTAATATTGGTAGGGCGGCGGAAATATTGGTAGGGCGGCGGAAATATTGGTAGGGCGGCGGAAATATTGGTAGGGGGGCGGAAATATTGGTAGGGCGGAGGTAATAATGGTAGGGCGGTGGAAATATTGGTAGGGCGGAGGTAATATTGGTAGGGCGGCGGAAATATTGGTAGGGCGGCGGAAATATTGGTAGGGCGGCGGAAATATTGGTAGGGTGAAGGAAATATTGGTAGGGTGAAGGAAATATTGGTAGGGCGGCGGAAATATTGGTAGGGTGAAGGAAATATTGGTAGGGTGAAGGAAATATTGGTAGGGCGGAGGTAATATTGGTAGGGAGGCGGAAATATTGGTAGGGCGGCGGAAATATTGGTAGGGTGAAGGAAATACTGGTAGGGTGAAGGAAATATTGGTAGGGCGGAGGTAATATTGGTAGGGCGGCGGAAATATTGGTAGGGCGGCGGAAATATTGGTAGGGCGGCGGAAATATTGGTAGGGTGAAGGAAATATAGGTAGGGCGGCTGAAATATTGGTAGGGCGGCGGAAATATTGGTAGGGCGGCGGAAATATTGGTAGGGTGAAGGAAATATTGGTAGGGCGGCGGAAATATTGGTAGGGCGGCGGAAATATTGGTAGGGTGAAGGAAATATTGGTAGGGCGGCGGAAATATTAGTAGGGCGGCGGAAATATTGGTGGGGCGGCGGAAATATTGGTAGGGCGGCGGAAATATTGGTAGGGCGGCGGAAATATTGGTAGGGCGACGGAAATATTGGTAGGGTGAAGGAAATATTGGTAGGGTGAAGGAAATATTGGTAGGGCGGCGGAAATATTGGTAGGGCGACGGAAATATTGGTAGGGTGAAGGAAATATTGGTAGGGCGGCGGAAATATTGGTAGGATGAAGGAAATATTGGTAGGGCGGCGGAAATATTGGTAGGGCGGCTGAAATATTGATAGGGTGAAGGAAATATAGGTAGGGCGGCTGAAATATTGGTAGGGTGAAGGAAATATTGGTAGGGCGGAGGTAATATTGGTAGGGTAAAGGAAATATTGGTAGGGCGGAGGTAATATTGGTAGGGTAAAGGAAATATTGGTAGGGCGGAGGTAATATTGGTAGGGTAAAGGAAATATTGGTAGGTCGGAGGTAATATTGGTAGGGCAGAGGTAATATTGGTAGGGTAAAGGAAATATTGGTAGGGCGGAGGTAATATTGGTAGGGCGGAGGTAATATTGGTAGGGTAAAGGAAATATTGGTAGGGCGGAGGTAATATTGGTAGGGCGGAGGTAATATTGGTAGGGTAAAGGAATTATTGGTAGGGTGGAGGTAATATTGGTAGGGCGGAGGCAATATTGGTAGGGCGGCGGAAATATTGGTAGGGCGGCGGAAATATTGGTGGGGCGGCGGAAATATTGAGGCCCTACCAATATTTCCTTCTCTCAATATTTCCGCCGCCCTACCTATAATACCGGAAATACTGGTAGGGGGAGGAAATATTATAGAAAGCCCGGATTTGTCCCGCGGGAAGCCTAGTATCAACATAGTCCACCACATGTATGCTTTTACTGTTTATTGTGTCATTTTCAGTTGCAACACATCACCCAGACACCAGAGAAACACTTACTGCCAATGTAAGCCAATGCACCAAAACCACGTAAAGAATCTCCCGCCTGGGATGATTCGGGACGCCAAAGACTATAATCAACAACTATTTGGTCGTGTATAAGAATATTTGGTCAATTTACGGTTTCACCCAACCAACGATTTTCTCACGTGGTTCATGTTATTCTGGTGATAAATGTAATGAATTGCATGATTTTGTACCTCATTTTCATCGCAAAAAGAGACATAGCTCGAAAAGTAGACATTAGCGACGAAAATGAGGTACAAAATCATGCAATTCACTACATTTATCACCAGAATAACATGAACCACGCGGGAGAATCGTTGCTTAGGTGAAACCGTAAATTGTCCGAATAGTTGCACTTAAAATTTCCACATGTTTCTTATTCGTTCATATGTGAACCATACGTGTCACCTTTGCTGTTCCGGGCTTTGCGTGCCCATCTCGCCAAATCGCCTCCCTGCTCGGTAATCGGCCAGCCGCCAGGACGCACAGAACAACAGGCGAGTTGGCAACCCGCAGCACCCCTCGCAGACGTCAAGTGGACAGTGTTACCTGCCGAAGGTGAGTACAACGGGGACGTTGTAATATATACTGGTCTCAAGTTGCCTGGTATATTGTACCATCAAAAATCGTGTTATTTTAGATATATAATCGTCAACACGACAAAATATAGTTCGTCTGACGTAGAAAGCTATAAAAAATGTGGTTTGTAGCGATTCAATCTAGCGAGATCAATTAAGGCTCGGCTAGCGGCCGCAGAGCTGGGGTGAATGCAAGAGTTGTGTTGTCGAATTTGAATACTTCAAATTCTGACGAATGCGAATACGAATTCGAATACACTGAATTGGTTTTAATTCGAATACAAATACGAATACTTCCTGAAAGTATTCATGAGTACTTTTCATTGGAAAATACCTTTTTGACGTATCTGGGTATAGCAATGTTCTAATTAAAGTTATGCAACAGTAAAATGAGCTCATGAACAATGACTTATTCGAATATATTACAACAGGAACACCGAGTACGAACACTCCATCCGTGGTAGCGAGACAAGCACAAGCAGCCCCTGGCAGCCCTGACCATCACAAGCCGTCCCGTCCTGCGCCAGCCAGCCCAGCCAAGGTCAGTGTGTACGGACCTCACCACCCCCCGCAGACACTAATTACACCCTGGCGACACAGTGACGAACGGATCAACAATACCGAGACACCCAAGAGTGGAGGTAAAGGCAATGGCAATAACGAGGGCTAGGCAGGCAGGAACACAGCCGGTTAACTCAGTCTGGGGAGATTACATAAGCACAAATCACCTTAATACACCTTTATAGTCCCTAATTACACCCTGGCGACACAGTACTAGGGATAACACGATACTCAGACACCCATGAGTGGAGGTAAAGGCAATAAAGGAGGCTAGATAGGCCGGTTAACTAACTCAGCTGCCGGGAGCAAATCTTTCAACCTGGGAGTCTTACGCAAGCACATACTTCACCCACTTGAGACTCTTTATTTAGGCCTTTTTACTGCCTCTAAATTCACTTATCGGGGTCTGGGTGCATTGCTTTCGTTGGCATGCTAAGGCCCCACTGTTATCAGGAGTCTAGGAGGATGGCCAGGTTAAATAATTGAGTATGTATTAATGTATTTATTGACTGGAAAATGACTACTGCATCTCTTAGTCCAATTATAAGTGTTATTTTAGGGTTTACGAGAGAGTTCCGAGTGTATTTTGCAGTAAAATGGCGTAAATAAAGAGTAATATATCCGTTTCAGACCCCACTGTTACATGGCCAGGTTAAATAATAGAGTACTAATGTATTTATAGACTGGAAAATGACAGCTGCATCTCTTAAGTCTCATTATTATATGTGTTGTTTTACGGTCTACAAGAGAGTCCTGAGTGTAATTTTTAAAGGAGTGTCATATATAGATCAAGGTCAGTGTGGCTATCTCCTGCCTCTCTGTCTACTGTCTGTGACTCTTAAGAAGGCTGCCTGGCCCTTTCTCCTCCTTGTCATCTAGCCAAAGGTCCAAAACCCATCCTAAGGTGACGTGTTTCTGAGGTATGGTGTGATTTTTCTCGCCTTATGAGGTATACAAGGGGGCTGTCTGTTTGTCTGTCCATTGTCTGTAAGTCTGGCATGACAGATCTGTTAAAGGTCACTCATAAGTCTTATGGATGAAAGTATATTTTTCAGGTGGATTATGATGTTTTTTTTAACAGAATCAGACTTGTTGCGAGTCATTTTCCTGTAAATTTTCGGTAAACAGCATCCTCCAAATATAAAGGCGAAACCATTTTTTTCTGATTAGTTTTGATGTGCTTTGAACGAATCTAACCATTTCTGGCGCAAATCATTTTTTTTATTTACCGGTATTTACTTTTTTTAAGATCTTTCTCTGTCTGACTTGTAGCTGAGGTATGGATTAGTGTTTGCTTTGTGTTAGTAACTTGGACATATGGTTGTCTATTGTTCACTGATACCAAACACAGTCCCTGGCCCTTTCTCTTATCAGTCACCTAGTAGAGGAATAAAATCCACTCCAGCCTGCCAACATAAGGTGAAATGTAGGGACCACACACAGGGGGACAGTGACGGCAACCTGTGAGCTGCTTACCTTGCTGGCCCGAGGTGTTGGCAGGGCACCTCTTGCCTCACACCTGCCCTCCACACACCTGAAACAAGAAAATCAAGGGCATTAGGATAGTAGATGTAGTAAAGTACTGGACGTGATAAGTAAATGTATACTCTCATTATGTCAGAAAATGCAGTTTGAGCCTCAATACTATAGTGAAGGGATGAATTACATATCCCTAAACTATAACATGGAGCCACGAATGGTTTAAAACTCATCCTGACTCCACTCAGTAATTTTCAAGCTTAACTAGGGAGATATAATAACATGTGAGGCTTAGTAACATGTGACACCCAACTAACATGCAGGACGAGTAAAGTAAATACCATCGCGAGACGTAAGGGTGAGGCATGGCTAGGAAGGATTATGTATTACTACCTTTCTTAAGGGGTTATTACACTGGGCAAATTTTCCGTGGATCTTCAGTCAAACCACGATTTCCGCTGGCGTGGTTCTCATATTTCCGTGGTTTTCCGACGTGTCCATGATCTTCCAAAGCTACGGTAGATTTCACCGAAGGACAACGGTATTACTCACCATCATCATCATCAGCAATAACAAGAAACAAATGAGAACCACGCCAGCGGAAATCGTGGTTTGACTAAAGATCCACGGAAAATTTGCCCAGTGTAATAACCCCTTAACTAGTATTTCTGTCCCTTTGTATGTATTCTTTTGATGAATTTAATCTATATATACATTTTTCCCCTTGCAATGCAGCTCATGGGGAGGGATGATCATGGTGAGAATTATGTACTTTGTTAACTGGTCATATAAACAAACAGTGCAGTAGTTTTTTTTATTTTTTTATGTGGCTAGTAATTCAATAATATTCACATGGTGTACTGCTTAACTTTATACCGTATTTAATGCCATTGTTGTATTTTTGGAGGTGGTATTCATATTGTATCACCCTCTACCCTCTTCCCTATATTCCCCTACCATTATAGTTTAACCCAGTAGCAGCAGGGATCATGTTTCATAATGGTCCCTCTAAGCAAAAAAAAATGAGTAAAAATCATCACTCGCACAAACCATTTCATAATACATATCAGAGCATTTGTGATTTGTTTATGCATCATCTATTTTGGGGAGTTTATATCACGGCACAAATTTGGCCCGTCGCTGCTACACGGTGAAGCCACAAATTTGGCCCGTCGCTGCTACCAGGTTAAATGCACACAAGCCTTATATTTGCATCATCCCTCACATGCTGATATATCATTTCCTTCACAGGCACCATGTCCCACCCTCACTATGGAGAGTCCCACAGCGACCGTCTGGCCCGCAAGGCAAAAGATGCCCCCTTCATGGTAGCGGGTGAGTGTTGTGCTCTTTCAGTGTTTTGGGTAGTGGCTTTCTGTTTGGTCATGCTATTTGAGATATTATTGCACTACCATCACTGTTATATGATAATTGAATCAGCATAATGAGACCAAGCATTTATGAGCCATATCTCCACAGGGCTGGTTGGGCTGGTGGGTCTGGTTGGGTATGGTATCTATGGGTTCAGGAGCCGCAAGATAAAGACATCAGTGTACCTGATCCACATGCGTGTAATGGCCCAGGGCTTCGTGGTGATGTGCCTGACAGCAGGTGTGGGCTACAACCTCTACATGCGGCACGTCCATCCCCGTTTCTACCCTCCCAGCATAGAAGAGAAGAAGGAATAGGATATCAAAACTCGTTGCAGAAATGACCATTAGAAACTGGGGTGTACGCTGCTTTACTTTCGTAGACTTGATTAAGCTTATTCTTCATAGATGAACTGTACTGGTATGGAGCTTCTTCACTTCAGGAATGTATATGGATATTCCATAGAATAAAAGCTTTTAACTGGACGTGGAGGAACTTACCACGTTTTTGCATCCTGTGTGTGATACCATTTATTGGAAACTGAAGTATTGGAGTGGCATATATTTATAAGTCAAAAATCTAATTAGTGTTTTCTTGAGCCAGACACTTGTGTATTGGATTCACCTGAATATTCACTTAACTTATTAAAGATGAACCATTTTAATAATTCAAGGCAGTACTTTGGATTTGAATTGACATTTGTATAAAGTATGAAAAACTATCAAGTATACTTTCATGAGCTGGATGGGTGGAGTAAAGTGCGTGCTTGGTGGTGGAAGTTTTGGTGTTGTTGGTTGTTATCTGAATGTTTGGTTTGTTGTAATCTGGATGTCATCTGAATGGTGTTGCTGTGGTTGTTGTCACATATGACATGTTCAGGTGTACATCTTCCAAAAGGCCAACCAAAATTTTTATCCATGACTCATTTTTCTCCTTATTTCTCCTCTGCTGTTTTGTTGTCATGAACCTCATAAATTGGGACACACTAAACATATATATTATATTTATATTATTTTTATAATAACAAATAATATATAACTTATCAAAGAGAGACTGTGACTGTTGGGATTAATTGATATTTTTATAAGGCAAACTACTGGAAAGGTTAAAACCATAGTAACAAATTTCATACTTTCGCTCTTCAAAGTCTGTGCTCTCAGTGGCTCACATTATGACAAAGAAGCAAACATGTAACATAAAAGATTCTACACAAAATATCAAGATGACTTTTTAACACCACTTTCAAGACTTTCTCTCCAGAGTATATAAACTACTCAAATAGCAGCAATCAAGAGCAGAACAGACAAGGCCATTCCATTCACATCTCAAACTACCTACCACAACCACTATGTCTATCAAATATCATTCAGCTATACCTTCCTCCCTCCCTCCCTTCATTCAACAGGAGAGCCAATCATTCTGTGCCATGTTGCTGGTGCTGTGTTAATGTTGGCAAGTCAGACAGGTGTTGGAAGCCCTACCATGACCAAGATAAGTTGTATTGGATTCCAAGTACATAGTATTGTGCTGTGCCCTGCTTTCTTGAACTACATTACCACTTTCCCATTGCCAATACTGATTCTATTTATACAAAGAAGTCATTGCTGAATCCATTGCTCCATAGCATTGCAAGGCCCATCAAGGTGATCAATTTGGTGACATATATTCTTTGTAAATATTTGTGTAAATAATTTCCTTGCTTTAAGTTGTCATAGAATATGATTTTGATGTGATGGATATTGTACAGAATTTTACAAAACATAGCTTCATTAAAAATAAGTAAAGCATTGAAAATTTACTCACTACAGCTGCATTTAAGAATGCCAGCTTTTTTTTCCAAGTGTTTATTTAAAAAAGATATTGGACCAATCTTATTTTCAGTTTTGTATTTCAGGAATAAGAATTTCACGTTCTTTAATATCCAGGTAGTCTGCTGGTTACCAAGCCTCTGCATCCCATTATTGTAAACATATATACCATAGGTCCTTGTCTGGATATTCTACGTAGGTATGAGTTTCCTGCTTATTATCACCTAGGTAATGCATTTATTTTCTCGTGCCTATGCCAAAATTCAGTCCCGATATGTGACACAACCTTTCCTTTGAGCACAAGTTTCCCCTTGACTTGGAACAAAGGTCTGACATGTGACTGTTGCCTCATCTACATTTAACTGTGAGGTCCAAGCTTTTATTTGTGTACATAAATTCAAACCAACTGTGGACAGTTTGCCGATACAATGTGATATGATGATGAATGCCAAAATATGAAATGTGTTGTAAAGCTTTTGAGTATGGAGTTTGTGACTTTCATTAGGAATTAAAAGGCACTGATTGTTTGATAACTTTTATTGACCTGTGTTGAAGGAGAGCACACTCTGGCTACAGTTTCTGATGCTATACAAAACAAGTGCTAAGATGCCAATGGAAACACAGACGAATCCTGTGTGCCGAGGCGAAGAAAAGTTCTCCTGCGACGCAAAGGAAAAGATACTGTTTGGGGTTCATTTTTGACAACCGAAAATAAGAACTTGACCTCTACTACATGTGAGTGAAATGATAGCTATGAGTAAATCCCTGACTAATCCCACTATTAGCTGCAGTGAGCTGTAGCGACAGCTTAACAAAGCCCTTAACACCAATATCAATGGTGGTTTGAGAGGAAGGAGAGAGAGAGAGGGGGAAAACTTACATTCGCCAGTGGTGAACAGTGCACTAACTAATGTAGTTTTGTGTCAACAACGTGCCCGTACATCCTATGCTGTGTCCTGCACACATATAATGAAAAGTAACAATGCTTATGATGCCTAACTTTAAATACAATGTTCTCAGGGCTAACACTACAATAAGTTTTCTATTGAATGTAAGGAAATAATGCCACAGAAGGCAGATGTGATGCCCCTCTATGCCTTTTCATCCCTGCGGCAGGCATGACAATTGGATCAACATCTGCCATCTGGTTGGCACGAAGGCATTCACACTAACACCCTACTGAAATTATGCTGTAAAGTGTTAAACAAGAGTATTGGAAGCAGCCTTACAAATACAGTCTCATATCAGTATTTTCATAAAATGTCAAAATAGGATAGAGGTAGCAGGTTTACAAAGCTTTACAAATATACAAGTTTGCGTTGGTTCACTTAGCAAAGTGTTGAATAAGGGGAGTAAAAGTGGCCTTACAAATACAGTATCGTCTTGGTCTCTTTCATAATGTGTCAGGTGAGAATGGAGGTAGCGGGTTAACAAAGCTTTAGCGGTGTTGACAAAGGGTAGTGAAAGCAGCTTTACAAACAAAGGTCCATCTAGCTTTGTTGTTGCCTTTCCCTACAACAGACAGACAGTTGGATATAGCCGATATGAAACAAGAAAAGTGGCTCATTAAGCAACCTAAGTACCCTATCTTGCACTGAGCACTGACAGAGGAGGGAATACAGCAAAAGGAGTCTGGCAGTGTCAATAAAAAGCCAAAGCATATGAATGATCATCATGTACACCAAGCAGGCACTCAGTCAGTTACTCAGAAATTTACAGGATTGGTTTGACTTCTATGGTTTGTTTTAGTGTTGTGTGTGAGGGAAGGTGGAAGGAAATGGCCTCCAGTACCCAGCTACAGATGTGTACAGCTCTGTATATATAAAAACAAAGGCATATTTGGCAGGTTTAGTAGATACCAGTGGCAAACAATGTTGCGAGAGACTTGAAGTGTGGATGAGAGTGAAGAGAGGTGAGAATGTACAGCAGTCCCAAATGGTGCAGGAATTTGTTGGATAAAAAACCTCGTGCTGCCTGAATTTGTGCTGTTTGATGAATGTATCCGAGCCACACTTTGATTTTAGCTCGCTTAACTTGCTTTTCCATCAAATATCATTCACTGTGATCCATGGCTTGTGCTAATTGAGGCTTGCTTACCCAAATACACCATTCATTTCTGGTTAAGTAGTTTTAGCTCACTACTTTTGTTATATTTGATTTCACTCAATTCGGGATCAAACTGCAAACTAATTCAGCATAAGGATTTAATACATGAGGTTTCACACTATTTCACAAGATACTGGATCATCTATAATCTTCCTAGAACTTTGCAATGCTCCATAAGGTGTTAAAGCCTCTTATGATATTCTCCATTCTCTGTAAGGTGTGGCATCTATACATTCTGTGCTTAAGATGCTATACGTAAGTTGATGCTTCCTCTAGATCAGTGATTCTCAACTTTACTTCCATGGCAGAATTTCAGGTCTAAGGGAAGGAATTTGGGAGTAAGTTTGGTTAAGGGGAAGCTAGAGAGGAACAGAGAAGGTATGTACATGGGTCAGGGTATGAACAGGGGAAGAACTTTGGCCAAGAGAGAGAAAGTGAGGAAGAAGGTGCAGCTAAGGAATGATGCTTTAAAATTAGGGGGATTTAGGGCAGCTCAGGATTGCTAAGGGAGGAACGTGAATCAAGAACTAATGCTCGAGAATATATTCCTATGTCTTGCCATTTGTTACTCTGAGGACAGGCCCTACGCAGTCTCTTACTAGCTTGTGACACCTTAGCCGCGTCGCAGCAACGAGGCTCATATGAAATTCAAGCATAGGCCGATGGGTTGTATTCAGTAAGTCATTCACTTTTTTTTTCAATATTCATTTTATTTTCATAGTAACTGTAGTATCTCTAAAAGTTTCCATATAACAAGTGGATGGAGGACATTGTGTATGCTTAAGAACTAATCGCTAACAATTTTGAATCTGGAAATTTGTGTCAAGATGAAAAACATTTAGGACTAAACGCTGTGAAACAAAGTGAGTATTTCTGGACACACTGCAAGGAGCCTCACACATTTATTCATTTATTTATTTCACTCCCCAGCATCTCTGGCTCCAAATACACAATGTGACCCTTAACACTGATGTAGATCCTGTATGGTGCCAAGTGTTGCCTTCCAATACCTTCCAATCCTGCACTGTCTATTAAAGTACCTCGTTATTTGGATTCATCTGTCCTGCTAATTGTGCGTGACAGACAAATTAAATGCTTTTGATATACAAGTCTATGACACGGCCTTCAGCAAAACCTGGGTGCCTCATTCCTTTGCTATGGGATGCTTATAGTAAGTGCTGGCATGTCTATAGTTCTGGACTTTTCACTCTGATAACCTGCTGAGGGAAGCCCAGCCAGGTGAGTAGACAGGTGAGAGTTGCTGCCAAACTAAAGGTGAGTCCACAAGTTTACCTTCTGTGATGATTAAATGAGGACCTCTGATGTCTCAAGCAAAGATAAACTATTCTTAGAAGATAATTTGATTATAAAGGATTTACCTTATTATGTGCAGGTAAACAAGACATATTTACACAGGTACTACTCCAGCTTAGTAATCCCTTAAGTGCTAATCTAGTTATAGACTTATCATAATGTTCCTTGCCTGAGGCCAGTTACATGACTACTAACAATACTCATTCAAAGCACTCGCCTTCATCTATTCATTAACCCATCTAGTATTAATTGCATTGAATGCTTTACATACTTACATTGCTTACGAAATCCTGCTAAGCCTCATCATCCAAGACTCTACAGACACACTACAACCCTCTATGTGTACAGGGCGAGCTTGTGACACCTATTCTTTGTGGCACAAGTCTGCTGTCTCTTCCAATAATTTCTTTACACTTTCAATACTTTGTGTCCTGCAGTAACATGATTTACCCTACAGACATGCTACAACCTTCTATGTATACATGGCATGCTTGTGACAGCTATTCTTTGTGATATGTAATATTTTGACCAATAACTTCTTTACAACAAACTTTCAATACTATTTTCCTGCAGTGACATGGTTTACTGAATCAGTTGAGTGTGTGTCTGACAGTCTGATGAAGAAAAATGCAGTGCACACCAGTATTACAAATACTTTCTTTGGAAGTGCACACATCCCATGCTGATATATTGAAACAGGCAAGCCTTGCTATACATACAAATTATGCTCTTGAAAAAAGATGATATAAAAATCCTCCCGAGTTAGGCAGCAAACACCATGTAGCTCAGCTACAGTTACAAGAGGGTGCCAACTCTCACCAATAAGCTGTCATCAGCCCAGACTGAACTTGTAACCTTTTAGTCATAAACTGAGCATTGTACCCACAGAGCCACCAAGCCCCCTTAGATTCTCTTAAACATTTAAAGGTAACAATAAGTATCTGAACAAGTTTTCCTACAAGTCAGAGTAATATAGAGTGTTTTATTCCAGACCTCTCTCTACCAAAAAAACAAGTTGGTTGTATGGACAGGCTACACTGATTTTTGGTGTAAAATATTTTTAAGAACAAAAGTATATGCATAATAACATGTATACCGAGGCTTGCCTGAACAGGGAAAGCCCATTAATCTGAATAACATCAGACCCACATCTGTTTTAATTAGCAATTTACAGTTTTATTGGCATTCTAGTATTACAGTCACCTGTTTTAAAAAATTTCAACAATTTGGTTTTCAGACTATCATTTCCTGCCTTCAGGACTCTTGGGACATGTGGACCCGTGGAATTCAGATTTCCGGACTTATGTTTGCTGTGGTATAGCCGTGATATATACATGTCAACTCTCACTACTAATAGCTCATAATGATGAAATTTGATTCGTCACACAACACCCTGCCTTCTTTCTTCAAAATAGGAGAATATAGCGAATACCGATATGAAGACAACAACAAAAAAATCACTAGACTGACTAGAGTGTAAAATCTTACGAGACGCACACTCCCGAGCTGTGCCAGGGCAAGCCATCAGCCATGCCTCACATAGCACAGCACTGCACAACACAGCATGGCACAGCAGCACTACTCAAGCAGCAGCACTACCACTACCACACAGCAATGCACCCTCCTGCCACCTAACCCTAGAGCAGTGCATGGAGGTACTTAACAATATAACAACATGTCTTTGCTTCAGTCTCTCGATGAATCAATTAATTGTCTGGCGAGTCAATGATCTGGTTTAGTGAATTTCTTGTCGTTTCGCTTATTTGTTCCTTTTATTTCCTGATTATCTCAACTATGGAAAGAGAAGAACAGTTTTTGAGGCTTTTTTTTTCACTTCTTTTTTATGTTTACCTTCGACTGCTTCCTCTGGTGTAAGTAAAAAAACATACTCTAAGAAATAGGATCTGCTTGTGCTTGTTGCTTTTCTGCTCCTTTTTAATTCCTCTTCCTGACCACCTCCCTCTCATGAAGCAAGGAAAGAATACTAATAGATGGCTTCCTTAAATAACCTTTCATCTGACTTATCCTCACTCATTCCTTTTGTTTTTATCATTTTGTTTTTTTGTGGTCACCTCTACTGAAGAAAAAGATGGAGAGAAAAGTGTCGTAGTGTAAAAAGATTTGCTTGTGTGTGATATTTTTCCTCGTTGACCCCCTTTTTTAATTCCCTGATAAATTCTAACAAAGCAAAGAGGTAGAAAAAGAGGGACTGTTACCACAAGAAGTTCCACATGGGAGTTAGTCCGTTTCTTTGCATTTATATATTTTTCCTTATCATCTCTACCAAAGCCAGAGAGAGATACAATACTATATATATAAGAGGAGTCTAGTGTGAAATGCATTGTGGGGAGGCAGGTCAAAAGGGCTACTTCCTATCATCTACCCTACTAACAGAGGTGCTACAAAGATTTCCTCCCTCCACTGGTGTATCAAAGAGGGTGTCGCCGCTTAGCCTGACAGCACAGTGAGGCTACATGTTAAATGATACATGTTGTCCCTGTCATATGGAGGGCATGTTCACCACCAGAATCTACCCACCAATACAGTTACCATCATCAACAGCTCAGTTTTCCATAGTAGCCTCTTTCCTGATGCGAGTATTAACTGGAAATGGTGTATAGACATTTTGGCGAGCATACCCTACCTCAACTGCAGTGTTCAGTATTTTCATTTAAAGGTTGGTTGTGAACAGTAGAACATCCTGGTAAAGATCATACCAGAAACAAAGCTAAGTCAAATCTCTTAGGGTAATCTTTTCTTAAATGTATAGCTTAACCGGGAAACAAGACAAATTGAGATGCACTTCACGTCATGATATCCTTGCTTTGATCTCAGGTATCTGTAACACGTATACCATGACTCAAAAAAGATCCATTGCTTTCAGCCTTTACAGCATCTTTAGTATCCCTCTTACTGCATACTCTTCAATGGCCTTAATATGGGGTGTCATGACCAAAATATGTCCCTCTAACCACACCCTTCCTGCAGAAAAGGACTAAACAATGTCAAAATGAGGTATCCTGCCCATAGTGGTCCCTCTAACCACATCCTTCCTGCATGAAACATCTAAACACCCCTAAACTTCCCTTTCACAATATGCCACAGGACTCGCTCGTGAACAAAAGCACTTCTCGGCCAAGACTTCAACTTCAGAGGGATTACAGTAGTGACTCACCGGGCTGCTTAATTAACTGACTTAACGACATGATGAACAAGTGTGTAAACCTTTAACTGCAATATTTAACCCCATAAGACAGAAATATGATAAGGGGTCTCTGCAAAGCCATAAAAAAAGTACAGGCAGTTAGAGTGGGGGTTGTCATCAAGTGATTCGCTCCACCAAAGGCCTTATATACAGGGAAATGTACAGCTCTGCCATGGTTCTACATCCTCTGCTTTTACTTAATTTCCTTAACTTTTACTACATATTAAGCATTGTAGAGTATGTTGAATGTTGTCTCTTATTAAATGCCTCATAATTCCTCACAGTCAAGATCCTACAATAATTCCATAGCATTTCCTTCTTCTTTCTCTTAAACTCATCTATTTAGCATCATGAAGGATATGCTGCAGGTTCTCTCTTTAACTAAATGACTCATATTTCACTAGTCAAGGTTCTGCTATAATTCAGTAGTGTTTCTTTCTTCTCTTCTTAAACTCGAGTATTTAGCAATATAAAGTTTATGTTCCTCGTTGTCTCATATCATAGTTCTGTAACGATTCTGTATTTTTTTCTTTCCTAGTTCAATAGGTAGTATTTATTTTGCCTCTCACAAATGTACAAAATTTATATGTCAGTAAGAATCAAACATAAAGCAAATAATCAGATTTCAATTATCGTCAGAGGTACTATCAGCATAACTCATTTTTTTTCAGTCAAACCCACAATCAGTCATGACGTTTCAAAATTGACCAGCCACTCGTTCAGTCAAGGAGTCAGTGGATCCATCTGTTCCTACACAAGAGTTCATCGTTGAGGGCAAAGCACCACTCACCCCTGCAACACAACACAACACTCGGGCAACACAACAGGACAACAGAAACACTGAGGTCAGGAAACAAAGGAGATGCCTTACACCTTGATCCCTAAATAACCAAAAATTACCTGTTCCCACTGCCATTGCTTTGGTTATAAATGAATGAAAACACTTGACCCAGACTAATTTCAGAGCATATATAATTTTAGAACTGGTCCCTTCCTTGCCAAATAAATGCTAAGCCAACAAGACCATTACTCATTATCAACTAACAGCCTCATCGTAGTCTTTCTCAACGCTGTGAAAACTTGGTAACTAAAGTCTGTTCACTTAAGTCCGACCCAAGCTGACAACATAAACCTAAGCATGTTTGCAAGCTGAGTGCTAATTGGCTACTGCTATGGCTTTCAAGTTTTCTTTAACCTCTGTTTGTGTTTATCTCACACAGCACTTTCTGATAATCTGCACTGTGCTTACGAACACGCTTGGATTTATGTTCTCAGCTTGGGTCAGACTTAAGTGAACAGACTATAATCAATCAATGAAATAACTGTTAACATACCAATTCAAATCACATTAACTTGAATCAATGAATGAAGTTAACAAGGTTTCCCCTGGTGTTCATATTCCTTGTCAATGAAAGATACAGACAACTGAGGTAATGAGGCCAGTGTAAAACTTCTTGCAATTACATGATCATTAAAAATAATCCTTCATCCATTAACAACACATATTAGAGGCCATTCACCAATCAAATTAAGTTAAATACCCACATAAAGAACAGCCTATCAGCATTTGTTTTGGTAGCTTAACCGACTGACACGTAACCTTACCGAATTAATGAGTACAATTCACTAGTCAGCACATTATTTAATACCCACTTAGCAGTCTATCAGCCTTTGTTTCAGCAGCATAACAGCTCCACAGGTACCCTTATTAATATTGCATTGGTAGTGCTTGTAGTATGTGGCACAAGGGAGGCCCCACTCAACCCATAAACACAGGGGTAATAATTAGACAGTACTTCTCCCTATTATTATAACACAACGTAATTATATATATATCCCTGAATATACACGTCATTTAGCACCCCCCCCCCCCCTCCCCCAACACCCCTGATAGTCTACAGAGCTCCTGGCAAGACAAATTAATTATCATGGATGTAAAGGTAAATCATAAACACTGATATACTCGTCAATAGTCATCGTGGTGTGATAAATTAAAAATACAAAGAGAGGATGTGGAGAATAAATAAATAAGGGATGTCTCTATGAGCATACAAGTAACCCTCATTTATAACACAGCAAATTCAAAATAAATACTCCTGAATATAATGAATGGTGTAAAGGAGTGACAAAATAGCACAATCTTCATAAATTAAATATAGTTACAGCCTATGTATGAGTAATGGAGGATGAAAAAGAGGATTGAATGCTTTTATTAGCCTATCAACCCTCATATATATATATAAACAAATATATACCAAATACTCATATATATAATGTTACAACAAATTAACATAAGCTTCATAATTCAATATATATAGCCTGTGTATAAATAATGGAGCGATGAATATGAGTAAACAACTTTTTTTAAGGAGCTTACCAACTCATTTATGTAAAAGTAAATCAATACAAATACCTACTCATGATTATAATGTGACAAATGAACATAATCTTAATGAACTCAGTTATATACCCGATGTGTGAGTGATGGATGGTGAACAGAGATTGAAGAAAGCCTCCGTTAGCTTACAGTAATAACGAGTTTCAGATTATTTCTATATCGCTCGCATCTTTAGCAGAGGAGGTTATGAATGTATGTGTAAGTGTGATAGCGTTTTCAATTTTGTTAAGGAAGGCAGTGAAATATTACCATTGTTCCCAGAAAATTCAAACACACACACACACACACACACACACACATGGGCAAGAAATAATTATGTGAGGATATAAAGAAAAGAGGATAAATATGAAAAGGATATTATCAACAAGTGTAAGATGACCCCTAAGCTATTCTACAGACATACAATAAAAATAAACAGATAAATAAATAAAGTGTACTAACCCATTTAAAGAGAGTAACAGACATATGGAGGTATCAATCCCATGGCAAAAAAAAAATATACAACCTTTTCACACTGAATTTAAGTCAGAAAGAAACTGAACAGCAAGAGATAAAAAATAAAAAGTGAAGGTGAGTGTGAATGTGAAAGTCATATCCAAAGAATTCTCTCAGTTACTAGTGAGAAAAATCCTGCCAAACCAGTATGAAGGAGGAACAAAGAAGTGCCCATGACCTTGAAATCCAGTAAAGGCAGATGCAGGCAACACAGGAATGCAAAGAAGGTTCATTAGATATAGAGGACATAGAGGAAGAAATATGTGTCGAGGGTCCAATACAAGGAGATTTATGTGAGGAAAGGCAAGAAAACACGTTACTGATATCCACAAAAAAACTATACGGCAAGAGAGGAAAGCAGAAATTCAGGTGAACAATAATAAAGGTGTGTGAACTATTCCATAAACTAGGAACCAGAGAATATGTGTCTAGATCAAAGGTGGAACAAGAAAACCTAGATGACAAAAGGCAAGAAAACTAGCTATTGATGTCCACAAAAACCTATGCAGCAAAAGATGAAAGAAATGCAGGTAAGCAATAATAGGAAAGAAACATGTGTGCTACTCCATAAACGTGAAGGCAGATAATGTGTGTGTCAAGGGCTCAATAAAAAGAAAAACTAGTAAATGTAGAGAGAAAGTAACACATTAGATACAGCAAGACATGTAGCAAGCATCTGAGTAAAAAAAAAATATACGCAATAAAGCAGAGAAGGGCAAGAATGTGTCAAGGGAGGTTGGTCACTACACACAAGGAAAACCAACTGAAAATATCGAACTAAATAATTATAAAAACTGGTAAATGTATACAGAAAGGAACACAAAAGCAAGCATCTGAGTAAAAAATATATATACGCAAAAGAGTGGAAAAGGGCAGAGTGTGATGTCAAGGGAGGTTGGTCACTACACACAAGGAAAACTAAAAAAAAAATGCAATTAGAAAAAAACTAGTAAATATATGCAGAAGGCAGAGAGACGTGTAGCAAGTATCCTTCAGTAAATAATAAAATAAGTATACGCAAAAGTAGAAGGAAATTGTATATATAAAAGGGTTAAGATAGGTTTGATTAACGCGCCGATACCTCGTCTCCTACTTCATTAATCCCATTTCTATTGTTATATATAAACTTTACTAACTTTCAAACCTCCGGGAAACTAATAGGAGAGAGTGAAGAGATCAAATAAATCAAATACATGATAATAATGAGGTCCAACGAAATGCAAAAAAAAAAATTGTGTATAGTCAGGTCATGGTCGACAGGTTAAGATCTTACTATTTACCCGTTTTCATCTCTTTCATCATTAATCTTCACATAACGTTAATTTGAGACGATATAACACACGCACCAACACTTGAATCACTCACATTAATACTGAGAACGTGATCAACACTTCTGACTAACCTTCCGCGGCCTGACTTAATTATTCCCGCTGTTTTCTTCCGTCCTTCAGCCATTCAGCCATCAAGTCAGTCCTGCACAACCACAAGAACTTCCAGGCATTGTCAGCACATATTTAGCACTTCAGAAACGTCGGAAAACACTAAATTACAAGGATAAATACAGCCAGTCCGCCACATATTCGCACTCGTGAACCGAACCGCGCCATGAAGCATTCCTCGGTCTTAACGGGGTAACATTTTTGGTTTTAATGGGTCACTATTTCATTTAACGTGTAACTTCGTATTTTCGTTGTGTTGCTTGACGATGCAGTTTGATTAGTTTTGAAACAATATAATCGGGGTCCTATTCACAACAGGCCTATTGTTATGGTTATTCTTCTGTAAGTCATGTTTGAAATAAAGATGTCGAGTTAAACTGAATCGTACAAGCTGTTGCATTCCTCAAAGTCTCTCGAATTCACTGATTATTGCTATTATTTATTCTTTATCCTGATAAAACGTTATTCATTCGACTTCATTGCCTTGTGTAATTTTTTTGGTGCTTGCAAACTGTCATATTATTGTCACTATTCTTAAACTATTTTACTTCACTGGACTGGCAAATTCTGTCAGATTGATGTCACTATACTTAAACTATTTTACCTCACATGTATAGTTTCTCTTCTTTTTAATTCTGGCACTAACAAAATGGGTGATGGTTACACGAGACGGACACACGATTCCTCAACTCAGTCAGTAAATCAATCCTCAACTCAATCAGTCAGTCAATTAGTAGGGGCGTATGCTGAGTATAGAGAGGAGGAGAGGCAAGTGCCTCGTCTCATGCATCCTACGACACCAACCCTTACTTGACCAACCAGAAATGGCTAAGGTTATTGAGATGACTGTAGTAACTTCCATGAGACAGGTAATCCTTGTTCAAGCCGGACCAGTAGTATACTATGAGTCGTTTTATAGAACACTTCGCCTCTCAAGAACACATTTTTGGCAAGGCTTTTATAGGAGTTGTAGACATTTCCAGGGGTAGTTTTATGACCCTGGTGGTAGTCTGACCCTTCTTCTGTACCACGAACCTAAAATACCGCTCATTAGAACCCGAGTGACCTCCTCTTGGGCCTTTGCAAGTAGATGATGTGAGAAGGGAAAGCGTCTGACAATACCAGCTTATATCCCCCCTTACTGATCTCGCCATTCCCAGGCCTCCTCGTCTCAAAGAGTCCCACTATATCCACCTTCAGCCTCCACAACTCCATTTCTTTTCCTTCTAGGCCACGAGACAAAAAGTACGAAAGGAATGGAGAGGTATGATAAGATTTTGTACCAAGATATGTAAAAGAGGAACGAAGGTGAGGGTTTACCTACAAGATCCTCATACATGGTAATACTATACAACAGTGGGTTAAGTTAGTTGTTCTTACACTGTTCACTTGTAGCAAAAGAAAAAAAACACAGATAGAAAAGTATAATTATGAGGAGGTGAGGGAAGACGAGGAAGAAGAAAGTTTACAGGCCAAAGAATTGACATTATACTCTCGCATCATATACAAATTACATAGACAAATAAATAAATAAGTAGAATAAGATAAATATGCTCATTTGCACTGAAGTTGTGACTCTAGAAATGACATCCTCCATTGAATGATGATGATGACGATGATGATAATAACAATAATAATAATAATAATAATAATAATAATAATAATAATAATAATAATAATAATAATAACAACAATAACATAATTCGTACATAAGAAATAGAAGCTTGTGTTGCATGCGGTATACAAAAAAAAAACTAGTAAAATATGTACAGACCATCAAACGGTGACTAATACGAAATCTCATACAAAAAAAAAAAAAGTTGAATATAAATATCTAAAGAAGGTCCCTAAGGATAACACCCCTACGCGACCTAACGAGGAGGGTGTCATGCGATTTGAATACCTAACTAAGGAATGAAATTGACTCGACTGACTAGCAGATCTACGGATACAGAAACCCTCTTAATCAGTATCGGACAGCACATAAGATTTACCGACCACACGAAGGAGACAAGGGAACAAAAACTAAAGACGGAAAACTAAGGAAATTGTGAACCCGCTAAGGTGATGTTTTTTTTGTTGTTGGTGATACTGCACGCTAAGGTTGATTGGTGCTTTTTTTTTTGCTGGTAACACTGCACGCTTAGGCGGTGTTTTTTTCTTTTGCTGGTAACACTGTATCGTTGAAAGGGTGTATTGTTTTGGTAGTATACATTAACTTTTTTTGTGTGTAGAAGTTTGTTAACCGTACAGAGAGAGGATTGTGGGTAGATTTGTACAATATAGGAGGAGGAGGAGGAGGAGGAGGAGGATAAAAGGAGGTGTAATTGGAGGAGGAATAGAAGGAAGAACAAGAAGGAAAAGAACAAGAATATCAAGTTATGCATATAAATCTTTGCATTAGAAGAAGAAAAGATGAGGGAGGAGGAGGAGGATAAAAGGAGGATAATTGGAGGAGGAATAGAAGGAAGAACAAGAAGGAAAAGAACAAGAATATCAAGTTATGCATATAAATCTTTGCATTAGAAGAAGAAAAGATGAGGGAGGAGGAGGAGGAGGAGGATAAAAGGAGGATAATTGGAGGAGGAATAGAAGGAAGAACAAGAAGGAAAAGAACAAGAATATCAAGTTATGCATATAAATCTTTGCATTAGAAGAAGAAAAGATGAGGGAGGAGGAGGAGGATAAAAGGAGGTGTAATTGGAGGAGGAATAGAAGGAAGAACAAGAAGGAAAAGAACAAGAATATTAAGTTATGCATATAAATCTTTGCATTAGAAGAAGAAAAGATGAGGGAGGAGGAGGAGGATAAAAGGAGGTGTAATTGGAGGAGGAATAGAAGGAAGAACAAGAAGGAAAAGAACAAGAATATTAAGTTATGCATATAAATCTTTGCATTAGAAGAAGAAAAGATGAGGGAGGAGGAGGAGGAGGATAAAAGGAGGTGTAATTGGAGGAGGAATAGAAGGAAGAACAAGAAGGAAAAGAACAAGAATATCAAGTTATGCATATAAATCTTTGCATTAGAAGAAGAAAAGATGAGGGAGGAGGAGGAGGAGGAGGAGGATAAAAGGAGGTGTAATTGGAGGAGAAATAGAAGGAAAAACAAGAAGGAAAAGAACAAGAATATTAAGTTATGCATATAAATCTTTGCATTAGAAGAAGAAAAGATGAGGGAGGAGGAGGAGTATAAGGACACGTAGTTCAGTGATGAATAGAAGGAACAAGAACAGGAAGAACAAGATGAAACTATGCATGTAAATCTTCTAAAACCACCCTGAATTCATACATACATACACATACATACATACATACTTACATCAGCTGGCATATGTATGAGTGTATGAGAGATAGAACAGTACGTAAAAGAAGGCGGTTTAATAGTTAATGTATATATGTCTAGGTCTTGTATAGGTCGATAGGTTTGCCACACCACTCGAATTAGTTGGCCTCATATCAGGGAAAAATATGTATATAGAAAAAAATATATACTGGAAAACAAGAGGATTAAAAAAAAACACTACTGAAAACGAGAACCAATAAACAGACCCATTTTGACAATACAGGTAACTCTTGTAACTCATCTCAATACATGTCATTTGGAGACGCCAGCTTTATACAGGTAATTTGCACACCTGAACTAAAACTTTCTCGAGTAATGAAGTCCCTGATATGAGTACTAATTAGAAAGGTGCGTACAAATTGACGAACATCAACACTCTTCACCATGTGCGTGCCTTGTAAACATGTCTAAATCGGTATATATTAAAGCCCTGGCGCAGCGGTGGGCGGGGGCGGGATGGCGGCGGCGGCGGCGGCGGCGACCAGGGCGGGGTGCTGGCAGGTGGTGTTGCCAGAGAGCCAGACGAGGTCGAGCACGGCGCCCTGGTGGAGGTGGTAGACGGCGTACACCACCACCACGTGCATGATGTGGTGGGAGTTGGCGAGCAGGTCCAGGCGCCCAGGCACCCATTTCTCAGGCACGCGCAGGGCACCCACGAACCCGCCAAGGACAGCAAGGAGGTCCTGAAGGGGAGGAGAGGGGATGATGATTACTGTTACCGAGTGTTTTGGGTTATTGGGGCATGAAGAGGTAAAATATTAAGGCTGGGAGGGGTCAAAATTACAATTACTGAGAGTGTTTGGGGTTATTGTTGTGTGAAGAGGTAAAATATTAAGGATAGGAGGGGTCAAAATTACAATTGCTGAGAGTGTTTTGGGTTACAGTCGTGTGAAGAGGTAAAATATTAAGGCTGGGAGGGGTCAAAATTACAATTACTGAGAGTGTTTGGGGTTATTGTTGTGTGAAGAGGTAAAATATTAAGGCTAAAAGGGGTCAAAACTACTGTTACTGATTGTGTGACGGCAGTGGCGTAGCTATTTATGAAGGTGGCACGCCTGAGTTTGGGGGGCATATTTGCGGATGTCTACGCATAAACGCGGATATCTACGTATATAAATAGATAGACTGATAGACACATACAAAGATAGAGACAGATAGATAGATAGATGTATGAGCATTAGAATGAAATCAGTAAATTTATACTTGTAGAGAAGTATAATTTTTTAAAGATTTACACCATTATTTATTGCTTTGGAAAATATTACAAATAATTTCATATTATTGAAATATGATTTAAGTTAAGTTACTAGTCTATGAAACAAAAGATAGAGATCAATGCTTGATATCAACATTTCAGTAAGTGACTACATACACGGCTGACATTAAACAATATAAATATGAACTGTTTCCTCTACTGTAAGAAAAAAATCATCATCTACTCGGTCAAACCTTGAATATGGGAACAATTGTTTATTTATGAGGGCAATGCATGGAAATATTAATAGTGCCAATTCCAGTTTTGCATCAATCGCAGGCGGACTACTGAACGACGGGGGACTTTCAAAGCGTTGGGAGGGCAGCGCTGTGGTTATCGATTCCTTTACCTGGAGTCAAGTCGTTAGCATCAGACAAAAGAACCAATACGAGAACAGCGACTCCCTCTCTACATGAAATAAGCTTAGCAAGTCCCCCACTATGCACTCTACGTGATATTAAGTTTATTTACAACCCAAAAAATAAAGGTTAGTCAAGCCAATCACTGTTAAGTAAATAAGTGAAACAGATGCATAAAAAAAGAGTGAAAATAAAAGTTGCAAGACAGAGAACGTGAGAGAAGACATTTAGCAGCTATTTATACATACACACACACACACACACACACACACGCACACATACACACACACGCACACATACACACACACACATACATACACACTTACCTGGCCGCCCTATTCATTGATTACTTACACCTGAGTCACCTGGGCGAGCTGGAACATACCTAGAGGAAAAAAACTCCCACACACGCCCACAGGAGAGAGAGAGAGAGAGAGAGAGAGAGAGAGAGAGAGAGAGAGAGAGAGAGAGACGTATACGGGTCACTGATTTTTTTCTTTTTCTTTTTGCGGTAATACGATTTTCTCTAAACCCAAAAATAAATTAAATATAAACTACAGTAAAAAAAAAATAAGCATACATAAATCAAGTGATATAAACAAACCATCATCTACGTATTGATAAAGTTCGATTACTATTATTATTATTATTATTATTATTATTATTATTATTATTATTATTATTATTATTATTATTATTATTATTATTACTACTACTACTACTATTAGTGTCGTCAGAGTTAAATGAAGCGAAATGGTAAACAAAACAAAACCATTAACTAGAAAAACGAACTTCATAACATAACATTACCACCACCATCACCACCACCATCGCCACCGTCACCATCACCACCACCATCACCACCACCACCATCACCATCACCACCGTCACCATCGCCACCGTCACCATCGCCACCGTCACCATCACCACCACCATCACCACCACCACCATCACCATCACCACCGTCACCATCGCCACCGCCGACAATAACAACAACACAGAAATAGCGTGAATCGAAGGACTTATAAGCTGGTCCGTCTGGAGGGTGACAGGCTCGCGTGACTGAGGCGGATACTCAAGACGATAAATGTAGAAGGCAAGAAAAAAAGAAACTCCGGAATGTTAACACGAGTCACAGCAATAATAACAATAATGACAATAGTGATAATAATAATAATGGTGATAAATGTACAGTCTTGGTATTCTTGTTTTCTTAGTATTATATTTTGAGTCGTTCGAGTTTGCTAAATATTGGACGCTAAATAAATAAATAAAAATAACAATAATAGTAATGATAAACGTCCATATTAAATTTTTAGTATTCTTGTTTTCTTCTTATTTTTTGAGTCGTTTGAGTTTGCTAAATATTGGACGCTAAATAAATAAATAAAAATAACAATAATAGTAATGATAAACGTCCATATTCTTACCATTCTTGTTTTCTTACTATTATTTTTTGTGTCGTTCAAGTTTGAAAAGAAAAAAAAATGATGAAACAGAAACGGAAAAATCTATGGCAAATCATTTTTTTTTCGAGTAAGCAATAATAGTAATAATAGTAATAGTAGTAAACGTCCACAGTCTTATCCATCTTGTGTTTTTCATATTATTTTTAAGTAGCATTCGAGGTTACAACAAAAATATGGACCAAACAAAAAACAAAGGAAACTCTACGGTCAAGACGCTTAATATTTCGAATACACAAAAAAGAATAACATGAGAATAACCCTCCATTATCATAATATTCCTGTTTCAATACAATTTTTGACGGACGTATTCGAACTTACAACAAAAAAAATGAAAACTTAACCAAAAATAAGAAAAACTCGGCTACAGTGATGCGCATTTCCCGATTAAAGAGAGAGAGAAAAAAAGAAGAGTCAGTCCATGAACGGTTAAAGAAAAAAAAAAGGGAGAGCAAGGACAGGAGACGAGATTTTATTTTTTTTATTTTCCCTCTTTTTTTTTGTCTCGAGGTGAAACATAAAACGGAAATATGAGAAACGAGGAGGAAAAGGTCAACGGTTTTGTCTCTTGAAGGAAGGAACGGACGGAGGAAAGAAGAATGAAAAGGAGGGAAGGAAGGGAGGTATGCAAGGGAAGAATGGAGGTAAGAGGGAGGGAAAGGAGGGAAGGAAGGGAGGTACGTAAGGGAATAAAGGAGAAAAGAGGACTGAAAGGGAAGAGGGAAAAAAAGAGTAATGAGAAATGACAGACTATGTAAAAAAAAACCGGTAGGGATGAAGAATATAAGGAGGAAACGAGAAAAAATGAAGAAAGCGAAAGAGGAAGGAAAAAAAAGGAAAGAGGAAGAAAGGGAGTAGCGAGGAACGGTAAGGAGGCAAGATGAACTTAATAGGACTCTTAGGTGAAGGATACTGGCCATCAGACGCAGACCATGAGCCGGAATACGAAGGAATCAAGCATAAAAGGAAAACAAAGGAGGGGCGGAGGAGAGGAGGAAAGGAGGCGGCAGGGAAAAAGACGTAGGACTCTAGGGTGAAGGATACCGGCCATTACCTGAAGAATATGAACCTGAAACCGAAGAAGGGAGAGAAAGGAAGGTTTGGAAAGAGAGGAAGGACGCAAGGAAACAAGAAAAGGAGAACCGTAAAAGGAAGGAGGTAAGACGAAAGATATAGGACTCTAGGGTGAAGGATACCGACCATTACCTGAAGAATAAAAACTTGCAACCGAAGAAGAAAGGAAAAGAAGACATGGAGAAGGAAAAGAAAGAACGTATAGAAAGAAGAAAGAAACGTAGTGAGGAAAGGAGGTAAAATGAAGGATATATGACTCTAGGGTGAAGGATACCGACCATTACCTGAAGAATAAAAACTTGCAACCGAAGAAGAGAGGAAAAGAAGGCATGGAGAAGGAAAAGAAAGAACGTATAGAAAGAAGAAAGAAACGTAGTGAGGAAAGGATGTAAAATGAAGGATATAGGACTCTAGGGTGAAGGATACCGGCCATTACCTGAAGAATAAAAACTTGCAACCGAAGAAGGGAGGAAAAGAAGGCATGGAGAAGGAAAAGAAAGAACGTATAGAAAGAAGAAAGAAACGTAGGGAGGAAAGGAGAGATGATGAAGGATATAGGACTCTAGAGTGAAGGATACCGGCCATTACCTGAAGAATATAAACCTGAGACCGAAGAAGGGGAGAAAAGGAAGGCTTGGAAACGGAGGAGGAAGGACGCAAGGAAAGAAGAAAAGGAGAACCATAGGAGGAAAGGACTTAAGACGAAGGATGTAGGTCTCCAGGGTGAGGGATACCAGCCATTACCTGCAGGATGATGTGCTTGAAGGCGTAGGGGTGACCGCCCCCCCACGGCGAGACCCGCAGCGTGGCCGAGGCTGCCCGCATGAGGAAGGGCAGCGTGAAGCAGAACCTCCGCTCCCAGGGATTGCGGGCGTGGGAGGCCTAAAAAAACGACACCACGCCGCTGCTGGGCTGAGGGAACGGTGCTACGCCCTTACCAGACCCGACTTGACCTCAACAGAACCGCCTTGCCTTACAGACCAGCCCTTGCCTCAACAGAACTACCCTTAACAGAACTACCTTTACCTTAACAGAACCGCCTTGCCTTACAGAACCACCTTTACCCTTAACAGAACTACCCTTAACAGAACCGCCTTGCCTTACAGAACAGCCCTTGCCTCAACAGAACTACCCTTAACAGAACTACCTTTACCTTAACAGAACCGCCTTGCCTTACAGAACCACCTTTACCCTTAACAGAACTACCCTTAACAGAACCGCCTTGCCTTACAGAACAGCCCTTGCCTCAACAGAACTACCCTTAACAGAACTACCTTTACCTTAACAGAACCGCCTTGTCGTACAGAACCACCTTTACCCTTAACAGAACTACCTTTACCTTAACAGAACCGCCTTGCCTTACAGAACAGCCCTTACCTCATCAGAACCACCTTTACCCTTAACAGAACCGCCTTGCCTTACAGAACAGCCCTTACCTCATCAGAACCACCTTTACCCTTAACAGAACCGCCTTGCCTTAAAGAACAGCCCTTACCTCATCAGAACCACCTTTACCCTTAACAGAACTACCTTTACCTTAACAGAACCGTGAAAAGAGAACATAAAAGTGGGTATAGGTCGGAAGGAAAGCGGGTGGGTAGGAAGAAAAATGGAAAAGTGGCTCCCGTAAATACCTTAGCTTATCCGTATTTAACTTAACAGAACCATTTTTAACTTAACAAATCAATGTCTACTTTAACTGAATCGTGCTCGCCTTAAAAGAGACGGTGTTAGCTTAGAAGAACCGAGTTTACCTCAAAATAAATGGGTTTCCTTAAGAGAACCTACACATAAGGGTGTTTACCTAAGAATAATGCTAATACGACTCAAGAAAACGGTGTGAAGATAGTGAAATAATCTTGAAACATCTATTAATGATCAGAAAACATCAGTGAACCAGACTAACATTATGATCGACCTTACATACAAACGAATTGCTCTCCGATAATTTGAATCGAAGTGAAAGTCATTTTTTTATGCTATTTTGTTGCTTGATCCCCTCAGCTTGCCAGATCTTATGAGCTGTCAGACGCCCGCCCTCTAGTTTAGTTATATATGCTTAAGAAAAGATGACTATCCAGAGAAGCGAGAAATATAGTGAAACCCCTTCCAGAATATGTAATCCTGGAGGTAGGAAGCACTAAAGTAGGAGGGAACAGAGTAGAGATTGCTGTCAGTAGCCTCAAAGACCTATGTTTCGGTGAAGAAGAGAAGGTGAGGTTTAGAGGAGGAGAGAGATAACGTTGACTATGAAGGAAAAGAAAACAAAGAGCGTAAGACTAAAACAACACACACGAAATTTAAGGCATTAAAACTAAACTGATAAAGAAGATGAAAATAAAAGGAAAATTAGAAATAGCTTTTGCCAACTTGGAATTAATTAACAGGAAAAACCAATGAGATAGTTACGTTATTTTACCTTTTGTTTTCTTGTTTTTTTTCCTTTTTTCTTTTCTTTCTTTTTAATACTAATGGATTTGTCACGACTGTTTGGATCTGGTAACATTGTTTGGCGTTACTAAGGTCAGTGTTACCAAGGCAGCGGCAATGCGATACACACACACACACACACACACACACACACACACACACACACACACACACACACACACACACACACACACACACACACACACACACACTTTACTTAAAACAAAATTATAGTGAATAGAAGGAGTTAAGGAAGAGTGAAGAAACGGGAGAAGGAGAGAGGAAAGGGAGGAATAAAGGTAGGAAGAATGAATGAAATGCGGAGGAGGAGGAGGAGGAGGAGGAGGAGGAGGAGGGAGGGGGAAAGAGGAGCTCACGAAGAGACCTGAAAAGGGTTAAATGAATAGATTACGTAATTTTGTGTTTAAAGAGAGAGAGAGAGAGAGAGAGAGAGAGAGAGAGAGAGAGAGAGAGAGAGAAGGGGAGGTGGGGAGAGCTTGAGGTCTTTCTTCCTTAAGCTAGCAAGGTCGGATCAATTCTCTCTCTCTCTCTCTCTCTCTCTCTGCCACTAAAACTCGGCTATTGCCCCCAACAAACCTATATTAACATTCCTCTCTCTCTCAGGTCGCTGATCGTCCTGCCGTAAATGACCTCACGGCACGACATCCATTTTTTTTTTTCTAGGATGAGCTAAGTCGTAATGGATTCCAGGGAACATTATACAGTGTAGCGAGTGAAAAGGAGGGGGAGGTGAAATAGAAGAAGAACAAGAAGAACAAGAACAAGAACAAGAAGAACAAGAACAAGAAGAACAAGAACAAGAAAAAGAACAAGAAAGAAGAAGAAGAGGAAGAAGAAGAAGAGAAAAAGAAGAAGAAGAAAAGGAGGAGGAAGAGGAGGAACAGTAAAGAACTGACGAACACTAAGATGATGATGATAGGAGGAGGAGAAGAAAGATAAGAAGAAGAAGAAGAAGAAGAAGAAGAAGAAGAAGAAGAAGAAGAAGAAGAAATTATTACCTTACGGACGATGGGAAGGAAAATGAAAGAGAAAATGGGAAGGATAAAAGGAGGAAGAAATTATAAAGTTTGAAAGGAACATAAATAACACGAGGAAAGAAAATGCTATGAAAGAAAGAGAAAATTATAAAGTATAGGATATGCGACGAAAATAAAGAAAAGGGAGAAGAAAAACAAGAGAGAAAAGAAAGAGGGAGACAGTGACAGTTAGGAGGGCAAAAAGGAGAAAGAAAAGGGAAGGGCATCGTAAGGTGAGTGGAAGGAAAATAAAGAAATCAAAGAAGAGGATGACAAGATAAAGGAGTTAGGAAGAAGAGCATAAAAAGGAAAAGAAAGAATATAAGAAAATGGGAATAGGGAAAATATAAAGAAAGAAATAATAAAAGGAATGCAATAAAATCAGAATAACACACACACACACACACACACACACACACACACACACACACAAATTCATTAGCAGTGGGAATTAACATTAAACCAAATCATTTTACCTCAGTCGTTAGAGATATTATTATTATTATTATTATTATTATTATTATTATTATTATTATTATTATTATTATTATTATTATTATTATTATTATTATTATTATTATTATTACCACCACATTTTTTCGCTTAAAGTTTCGGTCACTCGTATTTCTTCACAACTTTTCAAAATATTCCGTCAAATGTTAAAAGGAAATGGAAAATCGTCTCCCTTATTGATAATGAATGATAAAAAATAAAGAGTCATGCGTTGTCTTATTTTTTTTTATTCTCGATAAAAAAAATAGAAATCCTTGTCCTGAGTCATAGAAAAAAGATGAAGACAAAGAAGACGATGAAGATGATGAAAAAGCAGGAGAAGAAAGAAGACAAAGATGATGATAATGATGAAAGAGGAGAAGAAAACAGACGAAGAGGATGATGAAGATGAAAAAGAAAGTAGATAAAGAAGACGATAATGATGGAAAAAAATGTGAAAAAGAAGTAAAAGAAGAAGAAGAAGAAAAGATGAAAAAGAAAGCAGACAAAGAAGACGATAATGATGGAAAAAAATGTGAAAAAGAAGTAAAAGAAGAAGAAGAAGAAGAAGAAAAGATGAAAACGAAAGCAGACAAAGAAGACGATAATGATGGAAAAGAATGTGAAAAGGAAATAAAAGAAGAAGAAGAAGAAGAAAAGATGAAAACGAAAGCAGACAAAGAAGACGATAATGATGGAAAAGAATGTGAAAAGGAAATAAAAGAAGAAGAAGAAAAGATGAAAACGAAAGCAGACAAAGAAGACGATAATGATGGAAAAGAATGTGAAAAGGAAATAAAAGAAGAATAAGAAGAAAAAGAGGAGGAGGGGAAGAGGAGGAGGAGGAGGAAAAAAAGAAAAGTTGCCGTCATCTCTAACAATCGAGTAGGAAGCAAAAGAGAGAGAGAGAGAGAGAGAGAGAGAGAGAGAGAGAGAGAGAGAGAGAGGAGAGAGAGAGAGAGAGAGAGAGAGAGAGAGAGAGAGAGAGAGAGAGAGAGAGAGAGAGAGAGAGAGAGAGAGAGAGAGAGAGAGAGAGAGAGAGAGAGAGAGAGAGAGAGAGAGAGAGAGAGAGAGAGAGAGAGAGAGAGAGAGAGAGAGAGAGAGAGAGAGAGAGAGAGAGAGAGAGAGAGAGAGAGAGAGAGAGAGAGAGAGAGGCTCCCTTCCCTCCCCCCCACACACTTGAACCCTTGTCATGCACGGTTGAAAATTATGAGGAAAAAAAAAACAAAAAGACAAAAGAAAACGAGAAAACGAGAAGGAAATCATGCACGCAATAATAATAATAGTAATAATAATAATAATAATAATAATAATAATAATAATAATAATAATAATAATAATAATAATAATAATAATAATAATAGTAAAGAAAACATGTCCCCCCCAAAAATAAAAAAAATAAAGAAAGATAATATTTAAAACTCAACGCATAACGAAGGAAAAAAGAAATAAAGTAAGAGGAAAGAAAGTAGAGACAGAAAGAAAATGAGGAAAGAAGAAAGGATGAAAGAGAGAAAACAAATATGAAAGAATGAATCAAAGAAATAAACAAAAAATAAAGAATGAAAGAAAGAAAAAGAAGCTAGAAAAGAAGAAAAGAAGATAAAACACACTCATTAACGAATAAAACAAAACAAAACAAGGTAAACAAATAAAAGAGAAATGAGAGTTTAATAAGTTAGTGCACCACCACCACTAAGACTACAAGAAGTAAACACACACGCACAAAACCGGTACAAAACAAAAGCGCAGGCACGGAAGAAAAAAAATACTCTCAAAACAATACGAAAAATAAACTAAAGAAACACACCCACTAAGAACACTAAAAGCAACACACCGTAAAGGGAAGAGGAAGAGGAGGAGGAGGAAATGGAGGAGGAGGGGGATAGGGATGACGAGAAGTAAATGGAGGAAAAGGAAAACGAAGAGAAGAAAATAGAGAAAAAGAAAGACGAAGTGAAGGAGGATGAGGAAAAGGAGGAGGACGAGAAGTTAGTTGAGAAAAAGGAGGACGAAGAACAGTAGAGAGAGGAAAAGGAGAACGAAGAAAAGAGGAGAAGAGGGAGAGAAGGAAGAGGAGGAGAAGGAAAAGAAGGAAAACGAAGAGGAGTAAGAGGAGGAAAAGGAGAACGAAGAAAAGAGGAGAAGAGGGAGAGAAGGAAGAGGAGGAGAAGGAAAAGAAGGAAAACGAAGAGGAGTAAGAGGAGGAAAAGGAGGACAAGGAGAAGTAAGTAAAGGAAGAGGAAGACGAAGGACAGTAAGTGAATGGAGAGGACGAGGAGGAAAAGAAGGAAAAGGAGAAATAGGTGGAGGAAAAGGACAAGGAGGAGAAGTAAAAGAAAAGGAAGACGAAGAAAAGTAGGCGAATGAAGAGGAAGAGAAGGAAAAGAAGGAAAAGGAGAAATAAGAGGAGGAAAAGAAGGACAAGGATAAATAAGTAGAGGAAGAGGAAAACGAAGAACAGGAGGTGAATGAGGAGGAGGAGGAGTAAAACAAGGATGAGGAAAATGGAGGAGTAATATACGCGTCATGCAAGTGCGAATCAACCGTGCAAGCAAGCCATTAACCAACTCAGGCAAGGAATGAGGGAGGAAGAAGGAGGAAAGGAAGGTACCATGCATGCCTTCCTTCCTTCCTTCCATGCTTCCTTCCTACGTTCCTGATTTAGTGTCTTTTTCTCTTTCTTCTTCTTCTTCTTCTTGCGCCTTCTTGCTCTTCCCTGCCCCGCCCCTCCGTCACACCTTTATTTTTTTTTTATTGTCCTCACCTTGCCTCATACACACACACACACACACACACACACACACACACACACACACACACACACACGTAACCTTCCCCCCCTACCCACACACACACAAACCCACCATTACACACGCACACATACAAACACAACCTTCCCTACCTTTCTCCCACACACACACACACACACACACCCACATGCACACAAACACACACACACACACACACACACCCACATGCACACAAACACACACACACACACCACTCCTTCCATACACGCTAAACAAACCATTACTCAACTTAACCCCACACAAACACTCTCTTTCCTCCTTTCTCACACACAAACACAGAGGCGAGGACACAAGTATATCAAATCCATGCTTCCATCCTTCCACTCCTTCCGTTCACAAACACAGCAACGCACACGCTAAACAAACCATTACCCAACTTAACCCCACACAAACACCCTCTTTTCTCCTTTCTCTCACGCAAACACAGAGGCGAGGACACAAGTAGGCCTATATCAAATCCATGCTTCCTTCCATCCGTGTGTATGAGGCGAGCGAGGTGTGAACGGACGGAGGAAACGGCAGGGGCGGAGACGGAAGGGGCGGCGGGTGGCGGAGGGGACCAGAACTTGCCTGCATAACATAGTGCATAGTAGCGTGCGGATGTCCCCCCCCTAGAGGCGTGCCCCTAAGGTAGAGGAGCGAGAGCTGCGTCACCACGGCCATTGAGAAGCTGAGTCGTCTGGCCATGGCTGAGCGAGCGGTGAGGGCCTGAAACACCACCACCAGGCCCGCTGAACACACCACTCACCGGCACTCACTCACTCAGCCCCCCGCACACTTAGCACTCTTAATCACCATACTCACTTCACATATTTACTCATTCAGCATTCTCTTCAATCCTTTTTTTCACTGTGAACATTCAGTCAGCATACTCTGAACTCAGTATTCCTTTTTTTTTTTCACTCTGCACAGTCAGCACTCAGCACTCCCTTCAGCAGTTCTTTATCTCATTATGCACAGCCACTCAGCATACTCAGCACGCTTCTCCCTACACGCTCAGCACACTTACTCAGCATACTCAACAGGTTAATTCCCTTCGTCAGTTTTTTTTTCACTACGTTAGGTCAATCAGCATACTCAGCATTCATCTCCCTTTACGCTCAGCACACTGCATACTTATTTAGAACATTCATTCCCTCCATCAAGCAGTCAGTCAGCATGGTCAGCATCTCATCTCCCCTCACGCTCAGCATCGTATTAACTCAGCACATTTAATAGTAACACTTCAGCGTCCCCCTCGAGCTCAGCACCTATACTCAGCACATTCAGTCAGCATACTCAGCAGGAAGACTCATTAAGCATATTCCACCCCTTTCTCCAATTTTTTCCCTACTCAGCAAAGCCCTCATTACTCAGCATTACTCAGCATGGTCAGTCCCGTAAGCAATCACCATACTCATTGATTCACCTTATTCAGCAAAGTTAGTAAGCATATTCGGCACCACCAATGAGCCACACTTTCCGTCCACTCTCTTAACCATTCATCATTATAGCGGGATTTTATTTGCTTCCCTTGCTGTAAAAAAAAAAAAAAAAAAAAAAAAACGCACTATATCCAGCACTAAACTCGACACCCCTTGACACTCATTCACTCGCAGCATGACTCAGCATACTCATTGCAGCACTTTTGGCGTCACATATTACGGTCCACTTCCTCTTTCATCACGTAACACACACACACACACACACACACACACACACACACACACACACACACACACACACGCAGTCACACAAACACGCACGTTCCTACAAAATCGAGCCATCCGTTACGTTTATTTATACGTTCAAGCCCTCACCGTTCATCTCCGTGACATACATAACACACACGCACACACACACATCACCGCTTACACACACACGAACATACGCACACACAAACGCATACACATACAATAACTAACCTAACCCTCTATTTATCTTTTAACTATTCACAAGATCCTTTTACATAGATTACAACACCGTTCGCCGTAACCTGAACCTCCTCCTCCTCCTCCCTCACTCCTTATCCATCCATCATTTGTTAATCTTTAATAGGATCGCGTGCAGAGTGAATGAGGGCGTCGATAAGGGATTCCAGTAGCCTTAAACGGGTTTGCACAGCGTGTGTTTATGTGCCCGGCAAGTCATTTCTATCCAGGCTCTTAAAAGGAACTCCTCTGGTTGACTGAAAGGTTGAAAAGTGAGAGAGAGAGAGAGAGAGAGAGAGAGAGAGAGAGAGAGAGAGAGAGAGAGAGAGAGAGAGAGAGAGAGAGAGAGAGAGAGAGAGAGAGAGAGAGAGAGAGAGAGAGAGAGAGAGAGAGAGAGAGAGAGAGAGAGAGAGAGAGAGAGAGAGAGAGAGAGAGAGAGAGAGAGAGAGAGAGAGAGAGAGAGAGAGAGAGAGAGAGAGAGAGAGAGAAAAAAAACCTTCGTTGATTTCCTATGCCAGAACTTCTATGTACCATAATAAAAACCTTCCACATTTCTCAAAACTTTCGAGTACACACACACACACACACACACACACACACACACACACACTCGACATATACACACATACACCAACAAACCTCACCTACACACACATACAATAACACACGTTTTCTAATACACACACAAACACAAACTTACAAACAAAGCATACTACACAAAAAAACTAAAATACACACACAAACAACACAAACAACAGTAACTAAACAAAATATAACGCAACACAACGAGGTGGGGTACATATATGAAGGAAGAGGAGGAGGAGGACGAGGAGGATTACAAAAGGAGAGCAATTGGTGCCACTCTCCTCCTATATGGCACTAAAGGGGAGGTGGCACTCAGCATGTCACCAGGGTCATGCGACACATGCAAAGGGAAGGGAGGGAAGGGAGGGCGTGAAGGGAGTGGAGGGACAGACACGAGAGGAAGGGAAAATGTGAATAATAGTGAGTTTTATGGAAGGAAATGAGGCAAAATTGAGTCTCCCATTAAAACTGTTGTAATAGACGTTTTTCTGTTTTTCTTTTTTTTATTTTGCAATGTATTTCCTTCTTATCTGTTTCAATGTATTGTTTGATTATAACTATCTGCTCTTATCTCGCATATCTGATTATTTGGTAATTAAAAGGGGGAATACGAAAAGCAAGAGGAGGAAGAGGAGGAGGAGGAGGAGGAGGAGGAGGAGGAGGAGGAGGAGGAGGAGCTGAAATGTCCCTATTGAGTATAATATATTGACCTACTTACGTGTGTGTGTGTGTGTGTGTGTGTGTGTGTGTGTGTGTGTGTGTGTGTGTGAGTGTGTGTGTAAGTCTGTCTCGCTTTCTGCATGTGTGTGTACGTATATAAAAACAAAACAAAGGAAAATCGCACATACACACATATATACACACACGAACATAAATAAAACCCAGTCACTCTCAAAAACTTTCACCTCTGCCAAAAACAAAAAGTCAAAAACAAGAATGACGATTGATTATGCGTTTTTCATCTCTTTTTGTGGCATCGAAAACGTACTTAGCCACATGAGAACAGATGACATCGTACCAAAAGAGCAAAATATATTGAACGCATACCTTTGAAAACATGAAAGTGACCTCGTAGGTACCAATAGCAAAATATGATGAACGTGCACCTGTGAAAACATGAGAAAGTGACATGATACCAAAAGCAAAATATAATGAACGTACACCTGTGAAAACATGAAAGTGACATCGTACGTACCAGAAGCAAAATGTAATGAACGTACACCTTTGAAAACATAAGTGACATGATACCAAAAGCGAAATATAATGAACGTACACCTGTGAAAACGTGAAAGTGACATTGAAGGTACCAAAAGCAAAATATAATGAACGTATACCTTTGAAAACATGAGAAAGTGACATGATACCAAAAGAGCAAAATATGATGAACGTACACCTGTGAAAACATGAAAGTGACATCGTACGTACAAGGAGCAGAATATAATGAACGTACACTTGTGAGAACATGAAAGTGACTTTGAAGGTACCAAAAGCAAAATATAATGAACGTACACCTTTGAAAACATGAAAAAGTGACATCGTACGTACTAGAAGCAAAATATAATGAACGTACACTTTTAAAAACCTGAAAAAGTGATATCGTACCAAAGAGCAAAATACAATGAACGTGAACTTTTGAAAACATGAAAAAAAGACATCGCACGTACCAAAAGAACAAAATTTAATGAACGCACACCTTTGAAAACACAGAATAAAACACCGAAAAGCACTAAAACATCGTAAAACACCAGTGAACTCAAAACGTACCTGTGAATCATCTCTCCTCGAAACGAACAAACGGACAGACACAAAAAAAAGGTAATTAAAAGGAATATGAAAATCGGCCTCTTTTTAAAACCACATAATTGGAGAAAATGGGAAAATGGGAACGATCAGAAGCGAAAGAAAACGTTGTACCTGATCGACATTAAAAACAAACAGACAAAAAAGAGGGTCTGTATAATCCCATTTAAGAGAAAAAAAAGTCGAAAAGTAATTAAATATGAATATCAGTCTTTTAAAAATCACATTAATGAGGAAATAATGGAAAGTGAACGATTAGAACGGATATTATGCAAGAGAGAGAGAGAGAGAGAGAGAGAGAGAGAGAGAGAGAGAGAGAGAGAGAGAGAGAGAGAGAGAGAGAGAGAGCACCCGAAATAACTTTAACTAACGGGCATAATAAGGAGAGAATGACCGTCGCGTGTTAGCCGGCATTTTTTTTTTTCTAAGGATGACTTGAGAAAAAAAAATATGGAAGGAAAAAGAAGTCGGAAATAAATAGGAGAGATGATTACAATACAACTTAATGGCTCGCTCATAACAACACTAGTAATAATAAAACACTAACAGTAAATGAAAGAGTAAATAAGTAATGGCAGTAGTAATAATTAAATCGATTCATATATTTTTTTCTCTTTTTCAACTTCGGCCAAAATAAATAAATAAAAATATCGCACGTTTGTTTACTCATTATTTTCTCTCTTTTCAATATATTTTACTTCTTTATTCTTTACACGTTTACATATTATCGGTTATTTCATTTCTATTTTACTTATTCCTTCGTTTTTTTGTTTATATTTTACTTTGGTTTTCCGACTGTTGGCATGAAGGAAGGAGTGAAACCAGAGAACCAAACGAATGAGGGAAAGAGGGTGTTCAAAAACTAGAGAGCTACCCCTGAAAAAGACACTTACCAAAAAATAAACAAAAATGGAGAGAACGGGTTTTTACATTACAGGAAGGCTACCAACAAGAATAAAACTGAAAGAATGAAATAAGGTCTCACCAAGTTCTTATAATCTACTTTCTGATATAGTTTTTTTAAAGAGGGAAACGTACATATGGATATTAACTTCAAGATTATACCCTGAGGAGATACGAGCCTAAAGAAATCTTAAGAGAACAGGAGTAGATATTATTATAGTCCTTCCCGGCGAATCTCTCAAAAACAATGATCAGAATATGGCAGCAGCTTTATCATATTGTTGTTGTTGTTTTTTTTTTACAGGAAATGAAGCAGCTCTAAGGCAAAAAAACAAAAAGGAATCGAAGAAGCCCGCTGTCGCTGATCCTACAAATAGTTTATGGTAAAAAAAATTCCCTTGAGGTTACTATGACACATTTTGGTGATATATTTACAACCGCAGAGGAAAAAAACATTGCAAGTATTATTTTTTTCATATAATCGGTATCTTGCAAATGACAGCCAATCCCAGAACAGCGAGGGAATCAGCTGTTCGGTCTATGCTGTCACGATAAAGAGGTCAGAGGTAAGGGAATAATATTGACACTCGTAAGGGAAACAAACATAACAGGTATTCTTTTTCATCATCAGTACGTTGAAAATGACAGCGAATCACGGAATAATAAGTGAATCAGCTGTTCGCCTCATGATGTCACGATAAAGGAGTCAGAGTTAAAGTAATAATAATAACGCCGTTGCCAAAAGGTGAGCATTGTTTTTAAGAGAGACGCTTGAACGGACTAGAATACAAGACCAAAAAAACTATCCTAAAAGATGTACATAAAAAGTTAACTCTTAAAACTGATATTATAATTGACATTCTTAAGGGTAAACCTAGACAAAAATTACTTAAAACTTGCAAAGGGCTACAAGCTTACTACTAAATTGCATACTTATCAAATTTATTACTTTATTCTACTTATTTACCCCAAAAAAACTTACTTTGTAGCATTAAAATAGTTATAAATAGTTATCTTACATGAGAGAGAGAGAGAGAGAGAGAGAGAGAGAGAGAGAGAGAGAGAGAGAGAGAGAGAGAGAGAGAGAGAGAGAGAGAGAGAGAGAGAGAGAGAGAGAGAGAGAGAGAGAGAGAGAGAGAGAGAGAAAGGGGGGTAGGGGGACGTACCTTATACAGACACCAGAGGGAGACGGCGCAGTAGACGGCAAGAACTCTCCATATCCACTGACCGCTGAGGCAGGACACGGAGGCGTACACTGTGGTGAGAGCGCCTGAGGAGGAAAACGAGAGCGGTTACTGAGGGAGGGAGCGAGGGAGGAAGAAGCGATAGAAGAATAGAGGGACTAGAGACAGGAGTAGAGTCAGGAGAAATGGACAAACGAAAAGGGGAATGAAGAAGAAGAAGAATTAGGAGATAAGAGGAAGGGAGGGAGAAGAGACAGAAGGATAGAGTGGTCGAGGAAGGAGGATGAGAGGGAGAGTTACGAGGGAGGGACGAAGAGGAAATAAGATAAAGGGGAGAGGAAGAAGGAGAAATTACCAAAGGAAAAACAGAAAGGAAAAAGAGCTAAAAGGATGGAGAGACTGGAGGTAGGAGGAGTGGAGGATAAAGGAGAAATACAGGAAAAAGATAAAGAAGAGATAAAAATAGAGAGATTGGAGGTAGGAGGAGAGAAAACGGGAGAAATAAACAAAGGAAGAAAGGAAGGAGGACGAAAAATGAGTAGATTAGAGGAAAGGAGAAAGAAGAAAGAAAGAGACTGGAGGTAAGAGAAGAGGAAGGAGAAGAAATAGAGAGAAAAAAAGGAAGGAGAGAGAGAGAGAGAGAGAGAGAGAGAGAGAGAGAGAGAGAGAGAGAGAGAGAGAGAGAGAGAGAGAGAGAGAGAGAGAGAGAGAGAGAGAGAGAGAGAGAGAGAGAGAGAGAGAGAGAGAGAGAGAGAGAGAGTTAAGAAAGAAAGTTAAGAAAGAGAAAGAAAGAATGTTAAGAAAGAAAGTTAAGAAAGAAAGTTAAGAAAGAAAAAGAAAGAATGTTAAGAAAGAAAGTTAAGACAGAAAGTTAAGAAAGAAAGAGAAAGAAAGTTAGGAAAGAAAGTTAAGTAAGAAAGTTAAGAAGGAAAGTTAAAAGAAAGTTAAGAAAGAAAAAGAAAGAAAGTTATGAAAGAAAAAAGTTAAGGAAGAAAGTTAAGAAAAAAAGTTAAGAAAGTTAAGAAAGAAAGTTATGAAAGAATGAGAAAGAAAGAAAGAAAGAAAGTTAAGACAGAAAGTTAAGAAAGAAAGTTAAGAAAGAAGGAGAAAGAAAGAGAAAGAAAGAATGTTAAGAAAGAAAGTTAATAAAGAAAGAGAAGAAAGAAAGTTAAGAAAGAAAGAGAAAGAAAGAAAGTTAGAAAAGAAAGTTAAGAAAGAAAGAAAGAAAGTTAAGAAAGAGAAAGAAAGTTAAGAAAGTTAAGAAAGTTAAGAAAGAAAAAGAAAGAAAAAGAAAGTTAAGAAAAAAGAAAGTTAAAAAAGTGCATAAAGTCACTTAATTATATATAGTTACTAAGTTATAAAGTTGCCCCATGATAAAAAAAAAGTCTGCGATTTCTACTTATCTTTTTTTTTACTTTTTTTCTACTTTTTCTTTATCTTCATGAAATCACTTAATTATTCAGTTGCTACGTCATAAAGTTGATCCATGATAAGGTTGCCGTGATCTCTCCTTATCTACTTTTTTTTCTTATTTTCTTTATTTTAGTAATTCTTTTTTTTTCTTCGTCTTTTTTTCCCATTATGTTGCGGCAGAGGATGCGGGTCAAGGGCAAAGGAGCAAAATAGCAGAAAGTGGGATCACCCGCAATACTCTCTCTCTCTCTCTCTCTCAAGTTCACTAACAATTCTTTTCTAATTCGTTCTGATTTGTCTCTCTACAAAAAAAGGGTACAAAGGAGATCACAAAGGGTTATCAGACATAGTTAGGTTCCTTCATAAAGTTACTCTGAAGCATGAAATTAGTGTTGCATCGATCTATTTTTTTGTTGTATCGATCTATTTTCCAGTGAAGGAGATAGTCAATGAATGCGTAAAACAAAGACCAGAAAAGAATATAATCAGTTTTAGCTGGAAAGGTTGACAGAGTTATCGTGGCGTGAAATAATTAATGTTGCATATATATAATTTGCGGTTAGGAAGTCGTAACAAGAGCTTAACAAAAAAAAATGACCGTAACTTAGAGCTTAACAAAAAAAAGACCGTAACGTAGAGCTTAACAAAAAAAATGACCGTAACTTAGAGCTTAACAAAAAATGACCGTAACTTAGAGCTTAACAAAAAATGACCGTAACGTAGAGCTTATCAAGAAAATAACCGTAACGTGATAATCCAAAAAAAAAGTTAGAAATTCGTCTCTCCATCTGTCTCTGTGTCTTCCCTGATACGTACAATTCCTACGATCCCACTCTTACGGCGAGCGGCGATGTTATTTACACTTATTTATTTATTACTTTTATTCTTTATCTTGTTTATTCTATTATGGATTACTGTTATTTTGCCCTCTATTTCTACTTTATGTTCTTTATACTTATTTATTTATTTACTTTTATTCTTTATTATCTTATTTATTCTATTGTGGATTTCTGTTATTTTGCTCTATTTCTACTTTATGTTCTTTATACTTATTTATTTATTTATTTACTTTTATTCGTTATTATCTTGTTTATTCTATTATGGATTTCTGTTATTTTGCTCTATTTCTACTTTATGTCCTTTATACTTATTTATTTATTTACTTTTATTCTTTATCTTGTTTATTCTATTATGGATTTCTGTTGTTTTGCTCTATTTCTACTTTATGTTCTTTATACTTATTTATTTATTTACTTTTATTCTTTATCATCTTGTTTATTCTATTATGGATTTCTGTTATTTTGCTCTATTTCTACTTTATGTTCTTTATACTTATTTATTTATTTATTTACTTTTATTCGTTATTATCTTTATTTTACTCTCATTCTCTATATTATTTTTTTGTTATTTTTTTATTTTTTTTTATTCTTTTTATCTGTTTTATCTTATTATATTTTTCTTATTTTTTACTCTATTTCTACTTTATGTCCTTTATACTTATTTATTTATTTACTTTTATTCTTTATCTTGTTTATTCTATTATGGATTTCTGTTGTTTTGCTCTATTTCTACTTTATGTTCTTTATACTTATTTATTTATTTATTTACTTTTATTCGTTATTATCTTGTTTATTCTATTTGGGATTTATATTATTTTGCTATCCATTTCTACTCTACTTCAACTCTCCCTCTGTTACCAGTTCCACGCGTGACACGAACACTCTCTACTCTCCACTCTCCACTTCCAACTCTCCCTCATCATCAGCAATAAACAAAACAGCATCAACGTGTGCCATGGCTCAGTGATTCAATCCATGCGTTACCCTAATACTAATGACCAGACTCTTTAACATATCGGCGCCCAAGCACACACATCTGACAAGGCTTTCGTAGCGGTTTGGAGTATTTACATTTTTTTTTTTTTTTACAGCAGAGGAGTCAGTTCAAGGGCATAAAAAAAGGAAACAAATGTGAAAAAAGGCCCGCTACTCACTGCTCCTAAAAAAAAGTTAAAGGAGTGGCCGAAAGATTGGTCAATTTCGGTAGTTGGGTAGTTTTATGATCCTGGTAGTAGTTTGACCATCTTTTGTACCGTGATCGTAAAGAAACACTCAATAAAACCCGATTAATATCCTTCTCAGCCTTTAAAAATACTTGATGTTTGAGGTGGAAGCGTCTGGCAATACTGACTTTTCTTTGTGGTCCTTGTAGTAGTTTGACCATTCTTCTGTACCGTGACTGTAAAGAAACACTCAGTAAAACCCGATTAATCTCCTTTTTCACCCTTTGGAAATAGGTGATGTTTGAGGTGGAAGCGTCTGGCAATACTGACTTTTCTTTGTGGTCCCTGTAGTAGTTTGACCATTCTTCTGTACCGTGATTGTAAAGAAACACTCAATAAAACCCGATTAATCTCCTTTTTCAGCCTTTGGAAATGGTTGACGTGAGGGGTGGAAGCGTCTGGCAATACTGACTTTTCTTTGTGGTCCTTGTAGTAGTTTGACCATTCTTCTGTACCGTGATTGTAAAGGAACACTCAATAAAACCCGATTACTCTCCTTTTTCAGCCTTTGGAAATAGGTGATGTGAGGGGTGGAAGCGTCTGGCAACTGGCAATACTGACTTTCATAGCGGTTTGGAGTATTTACATGGGTAGTTTTATGATCCTTGTAGTAGTTTGACCATTCTTCTGTACCGTGACTGTAAAGAAACACTCAATAAAACCCGATTACTCTCCTTTTTCAGCCTTTGGAAATAGTTGACGTGAGGGGTGGGAGCGTCTGGCAATAGCAGCGTGACGGTTTTGAGGAGGGAAATGCGATCTAGAGGCCGTGGTTCATGGGACTAGAGAGGGGCATATCAACATTGCTATTAAAGAAGTGCGTGTGTGTGTGTGTGTGTGTGTGTGTGTGTGTGTGTGTGTGTGTGTGTGTGTGTGTGTGTGTGTGTGTGTTGACTTTTCTTTGTGGTCGGTATTCTCAGTCACTTCTGCCTCTCACATCAACAATTTCTAGAGGCCAAAAAGGAAATCAATCGGGTTCTACTGACTCTTTATTTACGTTCAGGGTACAGAGGAAGGGAAAAGTTGGAAAGTTTCGTTTAGTCGGCGGAACATCTGTGGTTATATGCCGGAGAGACAGAAGGGGAAGGAATTATAGGAGAAGAGAACAGATCCAAGGAGACGGGACACAACCCCCGATTAATACCTGGTACCCATTCACTGCTGGGTGGACAGGGGCGTAGGGTATCGGAAAAGCCGCCCAAATTTTTTCACTCCGCCCGGGAATCGAAAACAGGCTCTCTCGGGTGTGAGCCGAGTGTGCTAACCACTGCACCACGAAGCAACTACAGAAGAAGGGTCGAACTACCACCAGGGTCAGTAAAATACCGTTGGAAATGCTTAAAACTCCTATATACGAAAGCCTTGTCAAATGTAGGTATACTTGGGCGCCGCAATGCTTAAGAATTTACCCCTTACATAATTCTCCCTCATCCTCAGCATTAAGCAACACAGCGGGGTTTTTTTTTCAGTAATCCCATTCATGAGTTACGTAAATGCCGAGTTACGCGTTAGTGACCAAACAGTTTGCGTCATAGTCCGTTACGATGACTTTATGTTAATGTCACGATGAGTTATTTTAAGAGGGCAGAGTGCGCGCGGATCTGTCAGAAATGTGGGTCAGCAGGTGTGTGCGTGCGTGTGTGTGTGTGTGTGTGTGTGTGTGTGTGTGTGTGTGTGTGTGTGTGTGTGTGTGTGTGTTTATAGTTCGCAAGCTTGCATTTAAGGATAGACAAAGAGAGGTCGAGGAAGGACGGGAGGAGGAGAGGGAGAGGGAGAGGGAGAGGAAGGGAGAGGGAGGGAGAAGGAGAGGGAGGGAGAGGGAAAGGGAGGGAGAGGGAGGGAGAGGAGAGAAGAGGGAGAAAAAGAGGATGGCTTGAAGTGGAGAACCGGAGAGAAAGAAGAGAAGGATGGCTGAAGGGAGGGAATTAAGGAGAGTGGAGGGAGAGAGAGAGAGGATGGGAGGGAGGAAGAAAGAGCGATAGATCATAACTCTTGTATGCTTGAGAGAGAGAGAGAGAGAGAGAGAGAGAGAGAGAGAGAGATGACTTCCACACCTGCAATCAGTTAATGATCCTCTCTCTCTCTCTCTCTCTCTCTCGCATACACGTAGTGGTAAAAGATTAATCGTCCTTTTCTTTACTTTTCTTTTCCTTTCTTTATTATTAACGAATTGCCAGACATCATCATCATTAACATTCATGAGCGAACGAATGAATAAATAACTAGAATGCAGACAGTCGTGTTGTTTCTACTTATTTATTTATTTTCTCTAATGCGTTTCTTCTATCATATATCTTCTATTCTTCTGTACTATACTTCTACTGTATTTCTTCTATTGTTTCTTTTTTTCTTTTTTTTCTATTTATTTCATCTTTTTCTGTTCAGTATTTCTGTCTTCTCAATATCTTGTTATCTATTTTTGGTTCATATTTCCCTTCTCTGGCTCGTTCATTTTCTTTTTGGCATTATCTGTCTTCTCAATTTCTTCCATCTATTATTTTTTTTCCTCATTTTCCTCTTCTCTATTTCTTTTGCTTATTTATTTATTTATTTATTTATTTATTTTTTTTTTTTTTTTAAGGAGGGGGGCCGTGCGTGGATTCAATAACTTTCTCTGGTTCGTTCATTTTCTTCTTGCCATTATCTATCTTCTCAATTTCTTCCATCTATTATTTTTTCCTCATTTTCCTCTTCTCTATTCCTTTTTCCCATTTATTTCAGCTTTTATTTTTGGGGGGGGCGTGTGTGGATTCAATAACTTAAAACCCTTACCACTTCACATGAATACCCTCTAGCAATCACCTTCTTCAAAACACGTTCATATACCCATTATCACCTTCTGGGCTGTTTCCGTTAGAGGTCGCTAGAGCGGATCATCCATTTCCATCTCTTCTTTCTATCCTCTGCATCTTCCTCTGTCACGCCAACCGCCTACATCATGTCTCCCCTTTCCGTTCTACCTCTCCTATTTCCTTCCTTTCTCCTTCTTGTCTTGAGAGTAAACATTATCTCTTCTTTCCAGCATCCGTTTCGTGATATACCCAGCATCTTTCCTACCCACATTTCCCTTCGTTACCACATCTATAAACCTCTCCTCTTCTCTTCCTCTCTCCCTCTTGTCTTGAGAGTATACATTATCCGTTTCGTGATATACCCAGCATTTTTCCTACCCACATGTCCCCTCGTTACCACATCTATAAACCTCTCCTCTCCCCTTCCTTTCTTCCTCTTGTCTGGCAGCTTCCATTTCCAGCATCCGTCTCCCGGTAAACCCAGCATCCCCCCTCCGCACATGTCCAAACTGCATATCCCCCACTTGCTATACACCCATAAGCCTCCTCTTTGGCTTTCCTCTTTCCCTCTTCCTCTTGCCAAGCACCTCCAATTCTAGCATTCTTCTCCCGATATTCCGAGCTTCTCCCATCTACACATGTCCAAGCTGCATGCCCCTCCCCGTTCACTCCATCCATAAATCTCCTTTTTGGTCCTCCTCAGCGTTCCCAGATTATCGTACTCAGAACTTCGTATTTTTTTCCGGTTTCCCCACAGCTATTGCAAAAGGAAGACATATTTTGTTTTCTTTTGTTTTCTATTTTCTGTTTCTTCTGTCGTTATTTCCTCGTTCCGTTAGTCATTTGTTTTCTGGTGCGGAACAGCTAATGAGCAAAAAAATAAAAGTCACCACACGCAATCATGAAAAAATATATCGTATGAAGCAGTGCAACATTTTCCTTCTAAGGGTGTTTAGTTTCGTCAACAACAGGGCATTATCTTTCTCCTCCTTCTCTTGTTGTTGTTGTGCTCTTCCTCCCACCGAAGCATTCAGCCACTTCACTCCACGTTATTTGTACATCCTCCTCCTCCAGCTCCTCCTCCTCCTTCTCCCTCCTCTATTTATTTCTCCTATCCTTATTTCTTCGTTATGCTCGTCAGGTGTTTTTCGGTGCAGGACGGTTAAAGAAAAAAAAATTACACTCATAAAAAGTCACATATCATAAAAAAAATCGTGTAGGGCAGTAAACATTTTCCTCCTGAAGGCGCGGGAGGGTCAAATCGTGTAGGGCAGTAAACATTTCCATCCTGAAGGCGCGGGAGGGTCAAATCGTGTAGGGCAGTAAACATTTCCATCCTGAAGGCGCGGGAGGGTCAAATCGTGTAGGGCAATAAACATTTCCATCCTGAAGGCGCGGGAGGGTCAAATCGTGTAAGGCAGTAAACATTTCCATCCTGAAGGCGCGGGAGGGTCAAATCGTGTAGGGCAGTAAACATTTTCTCCTGAAGGCGCGGGAGGGTCAAATCGTGTATGGCAGTAAACATTTCCATCCTGAAGGCGCAGGAGGGTCAAATCGTGTAGGGCAGTAAACATTTCCATCAAGAAGGCGCGGGAGGGTCAAATCGTGTAGGGCAGTAAACATTTCCATCCTGAAGGCGCGGGAGGGTCAAATCGTGTAGGGCAGTAAACATTTCCATCCTGAAGGCGCGGGAGGGTCAAATCGTGTAGGGCAGTAAACATTTCCATCCTGAAGGCGCGGGAGGGTCAAATCGTGTAGGGCAGTAAACATTTTCCTCCTGAAGGCGCGGGAGGGTCAAATCGTGTAGGGCAGTAAACATTTTCCTCCTGAAGGCGCGGGAGGGTCAAATCGTGTAGGGCAGTAAACATTTCCATCCTGAAGGCGCGGGAGGGTCAAATCGTGTAGGGCAGTAAACATTTCCATCCTGAAGGCGCGGGAGGGTCAAATCGTGTAGGGCAGTAAACATTTCCATCCTGAAGGCGCGGGAGGGTCAGGACGGTTCTCACTTTTTTGCATCTTCCTCGTGTTCTCCGTCTGTGTTTGGTCCTCCGCTGCACGCCCTTCGCCGCGCCCTCTCATGCATAACCCACCACCCTGTCTCGCCTACACTCACGCCGTCCCGTCTCGTCATGTCCCAAACCTACGCTTTTCCTCTTATTTTTCTTGACATGTTCCTTCTGGGTTCTTTTCATTCTTCCCGGGGAGCTACTAACATCTCTGAAAGTCCTAATTCTATTGCGTCCCACCCTTCCTAAGACGTAAGTACTTTCGCTTACTCACGCCGTCTCGCTACGCTTTTAGTCTTCAGAAAGATAATAAGAAAAGAAAACAACAAAAATAGGAGCCTTCAGAAAGATAATATATACTATCCTATACGAAATGTATTTAGGATAGAGTGTTGTGGTTCGTTTTGTTCTCCACCTAATAACAAATGACTAACGCAACACAGAAATAAGGATGGCGGAAACAGAAAATGGGAAAAGAGAAAATAACAAAAAAATAAACAGTATAAAATAAGTTGAGAGAAATTCCAATCATATTTTTAGGCATGTTCCTTCTGACTTCTTTACATTGTTGGCGAGATGCTACACACAACTCTGGAAGTCCCCATTCTATTGCATTCCGCCCTTCCTACGACTTAAGCACTTTCACAAACTCACGCGTCGTCTCGCCAAGCTGAGAACTACGCTTTTTCTCTTAGTTTTCTAGGCATGTTTCAACTAGCTTCTTTACATTTTTGGCGAGATGCTGCAAACAACTCTGGAAGTCCCCATTCTATTGCATTCCGCCCTTCCTACGACTTAAGCACTTTCACATACTCACGCGTCGTCTCGCCAAGCTGAGAACTACGCTTTTTCTCTTGTTCGTATACTAGCTTCTTTATAGTCTTGTCGAGAAGCAACAACTCTGGAACTCGTCTTCATCTTATTGCATTCCCTTCTTCTTACGACTTAAACTCTTTTGCCGGAGATAAAGTGATATTTAGGCTACCTCTTTCTTCTGTCACCTTGGTACGAGTAACGTCTGTTGTTGTTGTTGTTGTTGTTGTTTTCGTGTGCGAGTCTTGTAGTTGCTCTTTTATACTCTACGTCTATCTCTCCCTTCTCTCCTTCCTAACTCCGTCCCTTATTCGCTTCTTTACAGTCTCCTTGCAAAGCTCTGAAGAATAAATAAGACCCACAACATATATACCTGTGCAGTTCCCTTCCTTCCTTTTCTCCCTCCATCTCTCCCTCCCATCCGTTTCCCTGCTGACTCGGTTCCATAATCTTTCCCTGCTGACTCAATCCTGCTGACTATCAATGCTCTGGGCAATAAACCAAAGTCAAAACAAACACCCAACCCCCTCCCTTCCCTCCATCTCTCTTCCTTTCCCTTCCTTTCTTCCTTCTCCCTTCCATCTCTCTCCCTTTCCCTTCCTTTCTTCCTTCCCTCCATCTCTCTTCCTTTCCCTTCCTTTCTTCCTTCCCTCCATCTCTCTTCCTTTCCCTTCCTTTCTTCCTTCCCCCTTCCATCTCTCTCCCTTTCCCTTCCTTTCTTCCTTCCCTCCATCTCTCTTCCTTTCCCTTCCTTTCTTCCTTCCCCCTTCCATCTCTCTCCCTTTCCCTTCCTTTCTTCCTTCCCCCTTCCATCTCTCTCCCTTTCCCTTCCTTTCTTCCTTCCCCCTTCCATCTCTCTCCCTTTCCCTTCCTTTCTTCCTTCCCCCTTCCATCTCTCTCCCTTTCCCTTCCTTTCTTCCTTCCCCCTTCCATCTCTCTCCCTTTCCCTTCCTTTCTTCCTTCCCCCTTCCATCTCTCTCCCTTTCCCTTCCTCTCTTCCTTCCCCCTTCCATCTCCCTTCGTTTCCCTGCTGACTCCATCCTTTCTCTGCTCACTCACCGAAGCTCTGCGTGATCCAGATACCGAACATGTCGAGGTGGAGCAGGGACTTGTAGCAGGATTCCCCGGCGCGGTGGTTCATGAAGAGGTGGTAGATGGTGGAGCCGACCCAGGGACTCACGGTGGAGATGAGGTGGATCCAGGGCAGCACAGGCACGGTGATGTCTGACCAGGGCAACAGCGTCTGCCACCACAGCAGAATGTACAGCATGGGCACGCCTGGAGGAGGAGAAAGAAGGGTTATGCTGAGTGAAGAAAAGGAAGAAGAGGTAGAGAAGAAAGGGGATGTGAAAAAAGAGTGAGATGTGGATGGAAGTAAAAGGGAAGAGGGGGAAGAGGAAGAGGAGGAGAAAGAAGGGTTATGCTGAGTGAAGAAAAGGAAGAAGAGGTAGAGAAGAAAGGGGATGTGAAGAAAGAGTGAGATGTGGATGGAAGTAAAAGGGAAGAGGAGGAAGAGGAAGAGGAGGAGGAGGAGGAAGTTATGCTGAGTGAAGACGTGGATGAATGCAAGTGAAGAAAAGGAAGAAGAGATAGAGAAGAAAGGGGGTGTTATGTGGATGGAAGAGAAAGGGAAGAGGAGGAAGAGGAAGAGGAGGAGAAGGACGGGGTTATGCTGAGTTAAGATGGGGATGGAAGGGAAGGGAAAGAGAGGAAGAGGAGGAGAAAGAAAGGGATTATACTGCGTGAAGAAGTGGGAATGCAAGTGAAAGGGAGGAGGAAGAGGAAGAGGAAGAGAAGGAAGAAGGAGAAGGAAGGGGTGTGTGAAGAAGTGGATGGAAGGGAAAGGGAAAAGGAGAAGGGATTATGCAGTGTGACATCGGTGTATGCAAGTGAAAGGAAGGAAGAGGAAGAGGAGGAGAAGGAGGAGGAGGAGGAGGAGGTTATGCTGGGTGAAGACGTGAATGCATGCAAGTGAAGAGGAGGAAGAGGAGGAGGAGAAGGCGAAGGAGGATAAATCTATGCGGGTATGTGGAGAAGTGCTGGTCCTTAGCCGGGAGGAGGAGGAGGAGGAGGAGGAGGAGGAGGAGGAGGAGGAGGAGGAGGAGGAGGACAGTTGTGCATGAATGAGGAAGGAGATGATTGTCTTTAGCAGGGAGGCTGAAGAGGAAAACGAGGGGAAGGAGGAGGAGGAAGAGAAGGAGGAGGAGGAGGAGGAGGAGGAGGAGGAGGAGGAGGAGCTGGAGGAGGAGGATGTACAAATAACGTGGAGTAAAGTGGTTGAGGAGGAGGAGGAGGAGGAGGAGGAGGAGGAGGAGGAGGAGAAGCAGGAAGAAGAGGAGGAGGAGAGGAACAGTTGTGCATGAATGAGGAAGGAGATGATTGTCTTTAGCAGGGAGGCTGAAGAGGAAGACGAGGGGGAGAAGGAGAAGGAATAGAAGGAGGAGGAGGAGGAGGAGGAGGAGGATGTACAAATAACATGGAGTAAAGTGGTTGAATGCTTTGGTGGGAGGAAGCACAACTACAACAACAAGATAAGGAGGAGAAAGATAATGCTATGTTTATACGTAGAGGAAACAGGAAGTCCTACCCAGAGATAAAAGACGTGTTGTGTGACTGTCCTTTGGTGGAGGGAAGAAGTGGAGAACAAAAAGAGAATTGTCGTTTAGTGGAAGAGAAGACCAAGAGGAGAAAGATACTGCTGTGTTGATAGGTAGAGGAAAAGGAATGTTCTAACCAGAGATACAGGTCGTGTTGTGTGACTGTCCTTTGGTGGAGGGAAGAAGTGGAGAACAAAAAGAGAATTGTCGTTTGGTGGAAGAGAAGTACAAGAGGAGAAAGATACTGCTGTGTTGATAGGTAGAGGAAAAGGAATGTTCTAACCAGAGATAAATGTCGTGTTATGTGACTGTTTGGGAGGGAAGAGGAGGAGAACAATAAGAGAATTGTCGTTTACTGGAAGAGAAGAACAAGAGGAGGAGAAAGATACTGCTGTGTTGATAGGTACAGGAAAAGGAATGTTCTAAGCAGAGATAAAGGTCGTGTTATGTGACTGTTTGGGAGGGAAGAGGAGGAGAACAAGAAGAGAATTGTCGTTTACTGGAAGAGAAGAACAAGAGGAGGAGAAAGATACTGCTGTGTTGATAAGTACAGGAAAAGGAATGTTCTAAGCAGAGATAAAGGTCGTGTTAAGTGACTGTTAGGGAGGGAAGAAGAGGAGAACAAGAAGAGAATTGTCGTTTAGTGGAAGAGAAGACCAAGAGGAGAAAGATACTGCTGTGTTGATAAGTACAGGAAAAGGAATGTTCTAAGCAGAGATAAAGGTCGTGTTATGTGACTGTTTGGGAGGGAAGAGGAGGAGAACAAGAAGAGAATTGTCGTTTAGTGGAAGAGAAGACCAAGAGGAGAAAGATACTGCCGTGTTGATAGGTAGAGGAAAAGGGATGTTCTAAGCAGAGAGTTGTTCTGTATCGGAGACTTCTTAAGGTGGCGCCAGTGATCCTTTTGTTAACCCAGACAAAGGGACAAATAAGAGACCAGACCTCGAGTTCTCAGACGCTTTCGGCTCACAACAACAATTTCCCAAGACCACAAAGGAGAGATCAGTCGAGTTATCATGTTTTTTTTTCACATTTATGGCGCAAAGGTATCGGGACACCTCTCCACCCGAAATTGACCTATCTTTCGGCCACTCCTCCTGACTCTTTTGTAGGAAACAGTGAGTGGCGGGCTTTTTTTTTTTTTCATTATTGTTTCCTTTTTTTTGCCCTTGAAATGTTTCCTCTACTGTAAAAAAAAAAAAAAAAAAAAAAAAAAGCCTTGTCAAACTGTCACTAGGCTCATAAAACTACTCATGGAAATACCCACAATCTCTTGGAAAGCCTTATTGAATGTGGGTGTGTTAGCCCCGATGTGCTTGAAAATACGGGCTCAGTGCTGCCCTCTACATGGAAGCAGCTTTGAAAATCCCCCGCAACTGAGGCTCGGAAAAAAAAGCCTTGTCAAACTGTCACTAGGCTCATAAAACTACTCATGGAAATACCCACAATCTCTTGGAAAGCCTTATTGAATGTGGGTGGGTGAGCTCCGATGTGCTTGAGAATACAGGCTCAGTGCTGCCCTCAAGATGGAAGCAGCTTTGAAAATCCCCCGCAACTAAGGCTCGGAAAACAGAAACATGATCAAATAAAGTATGAAAAGATTTGGTATATAAGTAAAAGAGAATAACAATTAAAGTACGTCGAGTTTTGTTACGTAAATAAAGCATGAAAATATTTGGTAAGTAAAAGAGAATAACAATTAAAGTACGTCGAGTTTTGTTACGTAAATAAAGCATGAAAATATTTGGTAAGTAAAAGAGAGAATAACAATTAAAGTACGTCGAGTTTTGTTACGTAAATAAAGCATGAAAATATTTGGTAAGTAAAAGAGAATAACAATTAAAGTACGTCGAGTTTTGTTACGTAAATAAAGTATGAAAATATTTGGTAAGTAAAGGAGAGAATAACAATTAAAGTACGTCGAGTTTTGTTACGTAAATAAAGTATGAAAATATTTGGTAAGTAAAAGAGAGAATAGCAATTAAAGTACGTCGAGTTTTGTTACGTAAATAAAGTATGAAAATATTTGGTAAGTAAAAGAGAGAATAGCAATTAAAGTACGTCGAGTTTTGTTACGTAAATAAAGTATGAAAATATTTGGTAAGTAAAAGAGAGAATAGCAATTAAAGTACGTCGAGTTTTGTTACGTAAATAAAGCATGAAAATATTTGGTAAGTAAAAGAGAGAATGACCAAATAAAGTACGTCGAGTTTTGTATCGTAGAAAAAAAAAAAGGTCATTAGATTTCACACACAAACCCTTATTCCATTGTTGAGGTCAAGATTTGGTTAGTATGAGAAAGCATAAAGAAAGAAGTGTTGAGTGTTATTAGGTAAAAAAAAATAAAAGTATGAGAAATAGTTATCAAATTCCACACGCAAACCTATATTTACCTTTTTTTTACTTTGGGCTTAATTTTTCACTAACATCATACACTTTTTTTTTTACAACAAAGGAGACGGCTCAAGGGCAACAAAAGGAGAGTGGAGAAAAAAAAGAGAAAAAAAAGTTCGCTACTTGCCGCTCCTAAACAGACGATAGTATAGAGCGGTCAAAAAGAGGTCAATTTCGGGTGAAGAGGTGACTTGATACACTCTTCTTGAAAGAGGTCAAGTTATAGGAAGGAGGAAATACAGACGAAGGAAAGCTGTTCCAGAGTTTACCAGTGTAAGGGATGAAAGAGTGAATATGCTGGTTAACTCTTGCATACGGGGTTTGGACAGTATAGGGATGAGCATGAGTAGAAAGTCGTGTGCAGCGGGGCCGCAGGAGGGGGGGAGGCACATCATTTAACCTTTTTCTTCTTTTTCCTAGAAGTCGACCCAAAAAAAAACAATTCCTCCATCCCTGTCATCAGCTGTTATTAGTCGGCTGTGGGGCAAAGGCCTTCCACAACATCCGCCACGTGTGTCTCTGGTGTTTGTGTATTATGCTCCGTCCGGCTCCAGGAAATACTCAAACTTCACCTCTCTACCTGACTCCCCGTTGGCCTTGACTCCTCATTGGATTTACCTGTTGATAATCGCATGAAAAACCTACTTGAATCTTTTTTTTTTTTTCTATCCGAATCCTTAACAAAACATTTCAATAATATCAACTTCTTATACGATTTCATTTAAGCATTCAAATAGCATTAAATTAATAACAATCTTCCCCTATATCACAACCCACGAACTGTCATGTATTATTGTGCACAAA